>NW_012301154.1:0-3399 GCF_000151885.1 Dipodomys ordii | reverse complement strand
AGAAGAGACGCAGAAGGAGAAGCAGCACGAGAAGTAGGAGAAGCAGGAGAAGCAGAAGCAAGAGAATCAGAAGAAACAGAAGACGCAGAAGCAGAATGAGAAGCAGAAGGAGAAATTGAAGCAGAAGCAGAAGGAGAAATTGAAGCAGAAGCAGAAGCAGAAGGAGAAGCAGAAGAAGGAGAAGGAGAAGCAGAAAGAGAAGCACAACGAGAAGCAGGAGAAGCAGAAGCAGGAGAAGCAGAAGCAGAAGAAACATAGGAAGGAGAAGAAGCAGATGTAGAAGGAGAAGCAGAAACAGAAGGAAAAGCAGAAAGAGAAGCAGGAGAAGCAGAAGAAGCAGCAGCAGGAGAAGCAGAAGCAGAAGAAGCAGAAGCAGAACCTGAAGCAGAAGGAGAAGCAGGAGAAGCAGAATCTGGAGAAGCAGAAGGAGAAGCAGAAGCAGAAAGAGAAGCAAAAGCAGAAGGAGAAGCAGAACTAGAAGCAGAAGAAACAGAAGAAGCAGAGGCAGTAGCAGAAGATGCAGACGCAGAAGGAGAAGCAGAAGGAAAAGCAGAAGAACGAGAAGGTGAAGGAGAAGGAGAAACAGAAGGAGAAGCAGAAAGAGAAGCAGAAGAAGGAGCAGGAGAAGGAAAAGCAGCAGGAGAAGCAGAAAGAGCAGCAGAAGGAGGAGCAGGAGATGCAGAAACAGGAGAAGCATAAGCAGAACAAACAGGAAAAGGACAAGAAGCAGAAGCAGAAGGAGAAGCGGAAACAGAAGGAGAAGCAGAAAGAGAAGGAGGGGAAGCAGAAGAAGCAGAAGCAGGAGAAGCAGAAGCATAAGAATCCGAAGGAGAACCTCAGGCAGAAGGAGAAGCAGAAGAAGCAGAATCTGGAGAAGCAGAAGGAGAAGCAGAAGCAGAAAGAGAATCAAAATCAGAAGGAGAAGAAGAAGAAACAGAAGAAGTAGAAGCAGTAGCAGTTGTAGCAGAAGCAGAACGAGAAGCAGAAGGAAAAGCAGAAGAACAAGAAGGAGAAGGAGAAACAGAAGGAGAAGCAGAAGGTGAAGCAGAAAGAGAAGCAGGTAAAGCAGAAGAAGAAGAAGCAGAAGGAGAATAAGAAGGAGAAGCAGAAGAAGGAGAAGGAGAAGCAGAAGCAGAAGAAGATGCAGAAGGAAAAGCAGAAGAAGCAGAAGGAGAAGCAGGAAAAGCAGAAGAAGCAGAAGCAAAAGGAGAAGCAAAAGAAGGAGAAGGAGAAGCAGAGGCAGAAGAAGAAGCATAAGGCCAAGCACAAGCAGAAGGAGATGCAGAAGGAGAAGCAGAAGAAGCAGAAGATGAAGGAGAAGCAGAAGTAGGAGAAGGAGAAGGAGGAGAAGCAGAAGCAGAAGGAGAAGCAGAAGCGGAATGAGAAGCAAAAAGAGAAGCAGGAGAAGCACAAGAAGCAGAAGCAGGAGAAGCCGAAAGAGAAGAAGAAGAAGAAGAATCAGAATCAGAAGTAGAAGCAGAAGCAGAAGGAGAAGCAGCAGAAGAAGTAGAATCAGAAATTCAGGCAGGAGAAACAGAAGAAGCAGAAGCAGAAGCAGAAGACGAAGCAAAAAGAGAAGGAGAAGGAGAAGGAGAAGGAAAAGAAGCAGCAGAAGGAGAAGCAGCAGAAGAACAGAAAAACAAGCAGGAGAAGCAGAAGCACAAAGAGAAGTAGAAGCAGAAGAAGCAGAAGCAGAAGAAGCATTAGAAGCATAAGAAGCAGAAGCAGGAGAAGCAGAAGCAGAAGATAAAGAAGAAGCATAAGAAGCAGAAGCAGAGGGAGAAACAGAAGAAGGAGAAAGAGCAGCAGAAGGTGAAGCAGAAGGAGATGCAGAAGTAGAAAGCGAAGCAGAAACAGAAGGAGAAGAAGAATCAGAAGAAGTAGAAGCAGTAGCAGTTGTAGCAGAAGCAGAAGGAGAAGCTGAAAGAAAAGCAGAAGAACAAGAAGGAGAAGGAGAAACAGAAGGAGAAGCAGAAGGAGAAGCAGAAAGAGAAGCAGGTAAAGCAGAAGAAGAAGAAGCAGAAGGAGAATCAGAAGGAGAAGCAGAAGAAGGAGAAGGAGAAGCAGAAGAAGATGCAGAAGGAGAAGCAGGAGAAGCAGAAGCAGAAGGAGAAGCAGGAAAAGCAGAAGAAGCAGAAGCAAAAGGAGAAGCAAAAGAAGGAGAAGCAGCAGCAGAAGAAAAAGCATAAGGACAAGCACAAGCAGAAGGAGATGCAGAAGGAGAAGCAGGAGAAGCAGAAGAAGCAGAAGATGAAGGAGCAGCAGAAGTAGGAGAAGGAGAAGGAGGAGAAGCAGAAGCAGAAGGAGAAGCAGAAGCGGAATGAGAAGCAGAAAGAGAAGCAGAAGAAGCACAAGAAGCAGAAGCAGGAAAAGATGAAAGAGAAGAAGCAGAAACAGAAGCATAAGTAGAAGGAGAAGCAGCAGAAGAAATAGAACCAGAAATTCAGGCAGGAGAAACAGAAGAAGCAGAAGCAGAAAGAGAATCAAAAAGAGAAGCAGAAGGAGAAGTAGAAGAAGCAGCAGAAGGAGAAGCAGCTGAAGAAGCAGAAAAACAAGCAGGAGAAGCAGAAGCAGAAAGAGAAGTAGAAGCAGAAGAAGCAGAAGCAGAAGAAGAAGCAGTAGAATCATAAGAAGCAGAAGCAGGAGACGCAGAAGCAGAAGAACAAGAAGAAGCATAAGAAGCAGAAGCAGAAGTAAAGGGAGAAACAGAAGGAGGAGAAGGAGCAGCAGAAGGTGAAGCAGAAGGAGATGGAGAAGCAGAAAGAAAAGCAGAAACAGAAGGAGAAGAAGAAGGATTAGTTGGAGAATCAGAAGAAGCAGAAGCAGAAAGAGAAGCAGAACCAGAAGGAGAAGCAGAAGGAGGAGAAGGAGAAGGAGAAGCCGAAAGAGAAGCAGAAAGAGAAGCAGAACGAGAAGCAGGAGGAGCAGAAGCAGGAGAACAAGAAGCAGAAGAAACAGAAGAAGGAGAAGAAGCAGAAGCAGAAGGAGTAGCAGAAACAGAAGGAAAAGCAGAAAGGGAAGCAGGAGAAGCAGAAGAAGCAGCAGCAGGAGAAGCAGAACCATAAGAATTCGAAGAAGCAGAAGCAGAACCTGAAGCAGAAGGAGAAGCAGGAGAAGCAGAAGAAGCAGAATCTGGAGAAGAAGGAGAACCAGAAGGAGAAGCAGAAGCAGAAAGAGAAGCAAAAGCAGTAGGAGAAGCACAAGGAAAAGCAGAAGAAACAGAAGAAGCAGATGCAGTAGCAGAAGAAGCAGAAGATGCAGAAGCAGAAGGAGAAGCAGAAGGAAAAGCAGAAGAACGAGAAGAAGGAGAAGCAGAAAGAGAAGAAGAAGGAGCAGGAGACGGAAAAGCAGCCGGAGAAGCAGAAAGAACAACAGAAGGAGAATGAGGAGATGCAGAAA
>NW_012301153.1:0-3399 GCF_000151885.1 Dipodomys ordii | reverse complement strand
AAGAAGCAGAAGCAGAACCTGAAGCAGAAGGAAGAAGCAGGAGAAGCAGAAGAAGCAGAATCTGGGAGAAGCAGAATGACAAGCTGAAGGAGAAGCAGAAGCAGAAAGAGAATCAAAAGCAGAAGGAGAAGCAGAAGAAACAGAAGAAGTAGAAGAAGTAGCAGTTGTAGCTGAAGCAGAAGGAGAAGCCGAAGGAAAAGCAGAAGAACAAGAAGGAGAAGGAGAAACAGAAGGAGAAGCAGAAGGAGAAGCAGAAGGAGAAGCAGAAAGAGAAGCAGGTAAAGCAGAAGAAGAAGAAGCAGAAGGAGAAGCAGAAGAAGGAGAAGCAGAAGCAGAAGAAGATGCAGAAGGAGAAGCAGGAGAAGCAGAAGAAGCAGAAGCAGAAGGAGAAGCAGGAAAAGCAGAAGAAGCAGAAGCAAAAGAAGGAGAAGGAGAAGCAGCAGACGAAGAAGGAGCATAAGGACAAGCACAAGCAGAAGGAGATGCAGAAGGAGAAACAGGAGAAACAGAAGAAGCATAAGCTGAAGGAGAAGCAGAAGTAGGAGAAGGAGAAGGAGGAGAAGCAGAAGGAGAAGGAGAAGCAGAAGCGGAATGAGAAGCAGAAAGAAAAGCAGGAGATGCACAAGAAGCAGAAGCAGGAGAAGCCGAAAGAGAAGAAGCAGAAGAAGCAGAAACAGAAGCAGAAGTAGAAGCAGAATAAGAAGGAGAAGCAGCAGAACAAGTAGAACCAGAAATTCAGGCAGGAGAAACAGAAGAAGCAGAACCAGAAAGAGAAGCAAAAAGAGAAGCAGAAGGAGAAGTAGAAGAAGCAGCAGAAGGAGAAGCAGCAGAAGAAGCAGAAAAACAAGCAGGAGAAGCAGAAGCAGAAAGAGAAGTAGAAGCAGAAGAAGCAGAAGCAGAAGAAGAAGCAGTAGAAGCATAAGAAGCAGAAGCAGGAGAAGCAGAAGCAGAAGAACAAGAAGAAGCATAATAAGCAGAAGGGAGAAACAGAAGAAGGAGAAGGAGCAGCAGAAGGTGAAGCAGAAGGAGATGGAGAAGCAGAAAGAGAAGCAGAAACAGAAGGAAAAGAAGAAGGATTACTTGGAGAATCAGAAGAAGCAGAAGCAGAAAGAGAAGCAGAAGAAGGAGAAGGAGAAGCAGAAGCAGAGGAAAGGAAGGAGAAGCAGAAGAAGCAGAAGCGGGAGAAGCAGAAGAAGAAGAAGAAGAAGAAGGAGAAGGAGAAGAAGAAGAATAAATAGAAGAAGAAGAAGAAGAAAAAGAGGTAGAAGAAGGAGAAGAAGATGAAGAAGAAGAAGAAGAAGAAGAAGAAGTAGAAGAAGAAGAAGAAGAAGTAGATGTACGAGAAGGAGAAGGAGCAGAAGGAGAAGCAGAAGCTCATGGAGAAGCAGAAAGATAAGGAGAAGAAGCTGTAGCAGGAGAAGCAGAAGCACAAGAAACAGAAGAATCTGAAGAAGCAGAAGCAGGACCTGAAGCAGAAGAAACAGAACAAGCAGAAGAAGCAGTAGCAGACGCAGAACGAGAAGCAGAAGAAGAAGAAGGAGAAGGAGAAAGAGAAGGATTAGGAGTAGGAAGTGCAGAAGGAGAATCAGAAGCAGAACGAGAAGCAGAAGGAGCAGCAGAAGGAGATGCAGAAGGAGAAGAAGATGAGAAGGAGAAGCAGGAGAAGCAGAAGAAGCAGAAGTAGAAGCAGAAGTAGGAGAAGGAGAAGGAGAAGGAACGGCAGCAGAAGCAATAGGAGAAGCAGAAGGAGAAGCAGAAGCAGAATGAGAAGCAGAAAGAGAAGCAGTAGAAGCAGAAGAAGCAGGAAAAGCAGAAGCAGACAAAAAGAAGAAGATGATGAAGAAGAAGAACACGAAGAAGAAGAAGAAGAAGAAGAAGAAGAAGAAGAAGAAGAAGAAGAAGAAGAAGAAGAAGAAGAAGAAGAAGCATAAGGAGAAGCGTAAGGAGAAGCAGTTAAAGCAGAAGAAGCAGAATCAGGAGAAGCAGAAGCGGAAGAAAAAGAATAAGCAAAAGAAGCAGAAGAAGAAGCAGTGGGAGAGGCAGAAGAAGGAGAAGGAGCAGCAGAAGGAGAAGTAGAAGCAGAATGAGAAGCAGAAACAGAAGGAGAACAAGAAGGAGAAGCAGGAGAATCAGAAGAAGCAGAAGTAGAAGCAGAAAGAGGAGAAGGAGAAGCAGAAGTAGAATCAGAAGAAACAGAACAAGAAGAAGCAGAAGAAACAGTAGCAAAATAAACAGAAGAAGGAGAAGAGCAGAAGCAGAAGCAGAAGCGAAGGAGAAGCAGAAAGAGAAGCAGGAGAAGCAGAAGAAGCAGGAGAAGCAGAAGCAGAAGAAACAGGAGAAGCCGAAGAAGCAGAAGCAGAATCAGAAGCAGTAGGAGAAGTAGAAGCAGAAGGAGAAGCAGAAGAAGGAGAAGGAGAAGGAGAAGCAGAAAGAGAATCAGAACGAGAAGCAGGAGAAGCAGAAGCAGGAGAAGCAGAAGCAGAAGAAACAGAAGAAGGAGAAGAAGCAGAAACAGAAGGAGAAGCAGAAACAGAAGGAGAAGCAGAAAGAGAAGGAGGAGAAGCAGAAGAAGCAGAAGCAGGAGAAGCAGAAGCATAAGAATCCGAAGAAGCAGAAGCAGAACCTGAAGCAGGAGGAGAAGCAGGAGAAGCAGAAGAAGCAGAATATGGGGAAGCAGAATGAGAAGCAGGATCAGAAAGAGAAGCAGCGGCGGAGGAGAAGCAGAAAGAGAAGCAGGAGAAGCAGAAGAAGCAGGAGAAGCAGAAGCAGAAGAAACAGGAGAAGCCAAAGAAGCAGAAGCAGAATCTGAAGCAGAAGGAGAAACAGAAGAAGCACAATCTGAAGCAGAAGCAGAAGAAACAGAAATAGTAAAATAAGCAGAAGCAGAAGCACCAGGAAAAGCAGAAGACAAGAAGGATAAGGCGAAAGAGAAGAATTAGGAGTAGGAGAAGCAAAAGGATAAGCTGAAGCAGAAAGAGACGCAGAAGGAAAAGCAGCACGAGAATTAGGAGAAGCAGGAGAAGCAGAAGCAAGAGAAGCAGAAGAAACAGAAGACGCAGAAGCAGAATGAGCAGCAGAAGGAGAAATTGAAGCAGAAGCAGAAGGAGAAGCAGAAGCAGAAGGAGGAGCAGAAGAAGGAGAAGGAGAAGCAGAAAGAGAAGCAGAAAGAGAAACAGAACGAGAAGCAGGAGAAGCAGAAGTTGGAGAAGCAGAAGCAGAAGAAACAGAAGGAGAAGAAGCAGAAGCAGAAGGAGAAGCAGAAACAGAAGGAAAAGCAGAAAGAGAAGCAGGAGAAGCAGAAGAAGCAGCAGCAGGAGAAGCAGAAGCAGATGAGCTCGAGAAGCATAAGCAGATCTGAAGCTGAGGAGAGCAGGAGAGCAGAGAGCAGATCTAGAGAGC
>NW_012301152.1:0-3399 GCF_000151885.1 Dipodomys ordii | reverse complement strand
GAAGAAGAAGGAGAAGCATAAGGAGAAGCATAAGTGTAGAAGCATAAGGAGAAGCATAAGGAGAAGCAGTAGAAGCAGAAGAAGCAGAAGCAGGAGAAGCAGAAGAAAAAGAATAAGCAAAAGAAGCAGAAGCAGTGGGAGAAGCAGAAGAAGGAGAAGGAGAACGAGCAGCAGGAGAAGCAGAAGCAGAAAGAGAAGCAGAAACAGAAGGAGAACAAGAAGGAGAAGCAGGAGAATCAGAAGAAGCAGAAGTAGAAGCAGAAAGAGGAGAAGAAGGAGAAGCAGAAGTAGAATCAGAAGAAACAGAAGAAGAAGCAGAAGAAACAGAAGCAAAAGAAACAGAAGAAGGAGAAGAGCAGAAGCAGAAGCAGAAGGAGAAGCAGAAGCGAAGGAGAAGCAGAAAGAGAAGCAGGAGAAGCAGAAGAAGCAGGAGAAGCAGAAGAAACAGGAGAAGCCGAAGAAGCAGAAGCAGAATCTGAAGCAGAAGGAGAAACAGAAGACGCACAATCTGAAGCAGAAGCAGAAGAAACAGTAATAGTAGAATAAGCAGAAGCAGAAGCAGCAAGAGAAGCAGAAGAAGAAGAAGTCGGAGAAGGCGAGAGAGAAGGATTAGGAGTAGGAGAAGCAAAAGGATAAGCAGAAGCAGAAAGAGACGCAGAAGGAAAAGCAGCACGAGAAGTAGGAGAAGCAGGAGAAGCAGAAGAAACAGAAGACGCAGAAGCAGAATGAGAAGCAGAAAGAGAAATTGAAGCAGAAGCAGAAGGAGAAGCAGAAGCAAAAGGAGAAGCAGAAGAAGGAGAAGGAGAAGCAGAACGAGAAGCAGGAGAAGCAGAAGCAGGAGAAGCAGAAGCAGAAGAAACAGAAGAAGGAGAAGAAGCAGAAGCAGAAGGGAAGCAGAAACAGAAGGAAAAGCAGAAAGAGAAGCAGGAGAAGCAGAAGAAGCAGCAGCAGGAGAAGCAGAAGCAGAAGAAGCCGAAGAAGCAGAAGCAGAACCTGAAGCAGAAGGAGAAGCAGGAGAAGCAGAAGAAGCAGAATCTGGAGAAGCAGAAGGAGAAGCAGAAGCAGAAAGAGAAGCAAAAGCAGAAGGAGAAGCAGAAGAAACAGAAGAAGCAGAGGCAGTAGCAGAAGAAGCAGAAGATGCAGAAGCAGAAGGAGAAGCAGAAGGAAAAGCAGAAGAACGAGAAGGAGAAGGAGAAACAGAAGGAGAAGCAGAAAGAGAAGCAGAAGAAGGAGCAGGAGAAGGAAAAGCAGCAGTAGAAGCAGAAAGAGCAGCAGAAGGAGAAGCAGGAGAAGCAGAAACAGGAGAAGCAGAAGCAGAAGAAACAGGTGAAGGACAAGAAGCAGAAGCAGAAGGAGAAGCAGAAACAGAAGGAGAAGCAGAATGAGAAGGAGGGGAAGCAGAAGAAGCAGAAGCAGGAGAAGCAGAAGCATAAGAATCCGAAGAAGCAGAAGCAGAACCTGAAGCAGAAGGAGAAGCAGATGAAACAGAAGAAGTAGAAGCAGTAGCAGTTGTAGCAGAAGCAGAACGAGAAGCAGAAGGAAAAGCAGAAGAACAAGAAGGAGAAGGAGAAACAGAAGGAGCAGCAGAAGGAGAAGCAGAAAGAGAAGCAGGTAAAGCAGAAGAAGAAGCAGCAGAAGGAGAATCAGAAGGAGAAGCTGAAGAAGAAGAAGGAGAAGCAGAAGAAGATGCAGAAGGAGAACCAGAAGAAGCAGAAGCAGAAGGAGAAGAAGGAAAAGCAGAAGAAGCAGAAGCAAAAGGAGAACCAAAAGAAGGGGAAGGAGAAGCAGAAGCAGAAGAAGAAGCATAAGGACAACCACAAGCAGAAGGAGATGCAGAAGGAGAAGCAGGAGAAACAGAAGAAGCAGAAGCTGAAGGAGAAGCAGAAGTAGGAGAAGGAGAAGGAGGAGAAGCAGAAGGAGAAGCAGAAGCGGAATGAGAAGCAGAAACAGAAGCAGGAGAAGCACAAGAAAAAGAAGCAGGAGAAGCCGAAACAGAAGAAGCAGAAGAAGCAGAAACAGAAGCAGAAGTAGAAGCAGAAGCAGAAGGAGAAGCATCAGAACAAGTAGAACCAGAAATTCAGGCAGGAGAAACAGAAGAAGCAGAAGCAGAAGCAGAAGGAGAAGCAAAAAGAGAAGCAGAAGAAGAAGTAGAAGAACCAGCAAAAGGAGAAGCAGCAGAAGAAGCAGAAAAACAAGCAGGAGAAGCAGAAGCAGAAAGAGAAGTAGAAGTAGAAGAAGCAGAAGAAGAAGAAGAAGAAGCACAAGAAGCATAAGAAGCAGAAGCAGGAGAAGCAGAACCAGAAGAAAAAGAAGAAGGATAAGAAGCAGAAGCAGAGGGAGAAGCAGAAGAAGGAGAAGGAGCAGCAGAAGGAGAAGCAGAAGGAGAATCATGAGGAGAAGCAGAAGAAGGAGAAGCAGAAGCAGAAGAAGAAGCAGAAGAAGAAGCAGAAGCAGAAGAAGATGCAAAAGGAGAAGCAGGAGAAGCAGAAGAAGCAGAAGCAGAAGGAGAAGCAGAAGAAGGAGAAGGAGAAGGAGAAGGAAGGGCAGCAGAATCAATAGGAGAAGCAGAAGGAGAAGCAGAAGAAGAAGAAACAGAAGGAGAAGAAGCAGAAGAAGAAGCAGAAACCGAAGGAAAAGGAAAAGCAGAAAGAGAAGCAGGAGAAGCAGAAGAAGCAGCAGCAGGAGAAGCAGAAGCAGAAGAAGCCGAAGAAGCAGAAGCAGAACCTGAAGCAGAAGGAGAAGCAGAAGAAGCAGAATCTGGAGAAGCAGAAGGAGAAGCAGAAGCAGAAAGAGAAGGAAAAGCATAAGGAGAAGCAGAAGAAACAGAAGAAGCAGAGGCAGTAGCAGAAGATGCAGAAGCCGAAGGAGAAGCAGAAGGAAAAGCAGAAGAACGAGAAGGAGAATGAGAAGGAGAAACAGAAGGAGAAGCAGAAAGAGAAGCAGAAGAAGGAGCAGGAGAAGGAAAAGCAGCAGTAGAAGCAGAAAGAACAGCATAAGGAGAAGCAGGAGATGCAGAAACAGGAGAAGCATAAGCAGAACAAACAGGAGAAGGACAAGAAGCAGAAGCAGAAGGAGAAGCAGAAACAGAAGGAGAAGCAGAAAGAGAAGGAGGGGAAGCAGAAGAAGCAGAAGCAGGAGAAGCAGAAGCATAAGAATCCGAAGAAGCAGAAGCAGAACCTGAAGCATAAGGAGAAGCAGGAGAAGCAGAAGAAGCAGAATCTGGAGAAGCAGAATGAGCAGCAGAAGGAGAAGCAGAAAGAGAAGCAGGTAAAGCAGAATAAGAAGAAGCAGAAGGAGAATCAGAAGGAGAAGCAGAAGAAGGAGAAGGAGAAGCAGAAGCAGAAGAAGATGCAGAAGGAGAAGCAGGAGAAGCAGAAGAAGCAGAAGCAGAAGGAGAAG
>NW_012301151.1:0-3399 GCF_000151885.1 Dipodomys ordii | reverse complement strand
CGGACGTCGTGAAGCTGAAGCATAAGGAGTAGCCTTAGTATCTGAATCTGCTGCAGCTTGTGAAGCAGAATCAGATGATATAGAATAAGCAAATGCAGCAGCATCAGTGGGAGAAGCAGAAGAAGGAGAAGGAGCACAAGCAGCACGAGAAGCTGAAGGAGAATCAGAAGGTGAAGCAGTAGAAGGTGAAGCAGAAGCAGTAGAAGCAGCAGAAGGAGAAGCAGAAGCAGAAGCAGATGCTGCAGGAGAAGCTGGAGAAGCAGAAGAAGCAGAAGCAGAAAGAGAAACAGAAGTAGGAGAAGGAGAAGGAGAAGGAAGGGCACCTGAAGCAATAGGAGAAGCATTAGGAGAAGCAGAAGCAGAATGAGAAGCAAAAAGAGAAGCATTAGAAGCAGAAAAACCAGGAGAAGCAGAAGAACGAGAAGAAGAAGAAGAAGAAGAAGAAGAAGAAGAAGAAGAAGAAGAAGAAGAAGAAGAAGAAGAAGAAGAAGAAGAAGAAGAAGAAGAAGAAGAAGAAAAAGAAGAAGAAGAAAAAGAAGAAGAAGGAGAAGAAGAAGAAGAAGAAGAAGAAGAAGAAGAAGAAGAAGAAGAAGAAGAAGAAGAAGAAGAAGAAGTAGAAGAAGAAGAAGAAGAAGAAGGAAGAGGAGGAGGAGGAGGAGTAGAAGAAGGAGAAGCATTAGGAGAAGCAGAAGAAGCAAAAGCAGGAGAATCAAAAGAAAAAGAATAAGCATAAGAAGCAGAATCAGAGGGAGTAAGAGAAGACGGAGAAGGAGCAGCAAAAGGAGAAGCAGAAGGAGAAGCAGAAGGAGAAGAAGATGCAGAAGGAGAAGCAGGAGAAGCAGAAGAAGCAGAAGTAGAAGCAGAAGTAGGAGAAGGAGAAGGAGAAGGAAGGGCAGCAGAAGCAATAGGAGAAACAGAAGGAGAAGCAGAAGCAGAATGAGAAGCAGAAAGAGAAGCAGTAGAAGCAGAAGAAGCAGGAAAAGCAGAAGCAGACGAAAGAGAAAAAGAAGAAGAAGAAGAAGAAGACGAAGAAGAAGAAGAAGAAGAAGCATAAGGAGAAGCGTAAGGAGAAGCAGTAGTAGCAGAAGAAGCAGAATCAGGAGAAGCAGAAGTGGAAGAAAAAGAATAAGCAATAGAAGCAGAAGAAGAAGCAGTGGGAGAAGCAGAAGAAGGAGAAGGAGCAGCAGAAGGAGAAGCAGAAGCAGAATGAGAAGCAGAAACAGAAGGTGAACAAGAAGGAGTATCAGGAGAATCAGAAGAAGTATAAGTAGAAGCAGAAAGAGGAGAAGAAGGAGAAGCTGAAGTAGAATCAGAAGAAACAGAAGAAGAAGAAGCAGAAGAAACAGAAGCAAAAGAAACAGAAGAAGGAGAAGAGCAGAAGCAGAAGGAGAAGCAGAAAGAGAAGCAGGAGAAGTAGAGGAAGCAGAAGCAGAAGAAACAGGAGAAGCCGAAGAAGCAGAAGCAGAATCTGCAGCAGGAGAAACAGAAGAAGCACAATGTGAAGAAGAAGCAGAAGAAACAGAAATAGTACAATAAGCAGAAGCAGAAGCAGCAGGAAAAGCAGAAGAAGAAGAAGGAGAAGGCGAAAGAGAAAGATTAGGAGTAGGAGAAGCAAAAGGATAAGCAGAAGCAGAAAGAGACGCAGAAGAAGAAGCAGAACGAGAAGTAGGAGAAGCAGGAGAAGCAGAAGAAGCAGAAGAAGGAGAAGAAGAAGGAGAACCAGAAGGAGAAGCAGAAGCAGAAAGAGAAGCAAAAGCAGAAGGAGAAGCAGAAGAAACAGAAGAAGCAGAGGCAGTAGCAGAGGAAGCAGAAGATGCAGAAGCAGAAGGAGAAGCACAAGGAAAAGCAGAAGAACGGGAAGGAGAAGGAGAAACAGAAGGAGAAGCAGAAAGAGAAGCAGAAGAAGGAGCAGGAGACGGAAAAGCAGCAGGAGAAGCAGAAAGAGCAACAGAAGGAGAAGCAGGAGATACTGAAACAGGAGAAGCAGAAGTAGAAGAATCAGGAGAAGGACAAGAAGCAGAAGGAGAAGCAGAAAGAGAAGGAGGGGAAGCAGAAGAAGCAGAAGCAGGAGAAGCAGAAGCATAAGAATCCGAAGAAGCAGAAGCAGAACCTGAAGCAGAAGGAGAAGCAGGAGAAGCAGAAGAAGCAGAATCTGGAGAAGCAGAATGACAAGCTGAAGGAGAAGCAGAAGCAGAAAGAGAATCAAAAGCAGAAGGAGAAGCAGAAGAAACAGAAGAAGTAGAAGCAGTAGCAGTTGTAGCTGAAGCAGAAGGAGAAGCCGAAGGAAAAGCAGAAGAACAAGAAGGAGAAGGAGAAACAGAAGGAGAAGCAGAAAGAGAAGCAGGTAAAGCAGAAGAAGAAGAAGCAGAAGGAGAAGCAGAAGAAGGAGAAGGAGAAGCAGAAGCAGAAGAAGATGCAGAAGGAGAAGCAGGAGAAGCAGAAGAAGCAGAAGCAGAAGGAGAAGCAGGAAAAGCAGAAGAAGCAGAAGCAAAAGAAGGAGAAGGAGAAGCAGCAGAAGAAGAAGGAGCATAAGGACAAGAACAAGCAGAAGGAGATGCAGAAGGAGAAACAGGAGAAACAGAAGAAGCAGAAGCTGAAGGAGAAGCAGAAGTAGGAGAAGGAGAAGGAGGAGAAGCAGAAGGAGAAGGAGAAGCAGAAGCGGAATGAGAAGCAGAAAGAAAAGCAGGAGATACACAAGAAGCAGAAGCAGGAGAAACCGAAAGAGAAGAAGCAGAAGAAGCAGAAACAGAAGCAGAATTAGAAGCAGAAGCAGAAGGAGAAGCAGCAGAACAAGTAGAACCAGAAATTCAGGCAGGAGAAACAGAAGAAGCAGAAGCAGAATGAGAAGCAAAAAGAGACGCAGAAGGAGAAGTAGAAGAAGCAGCAGAAGGAGAAGCAGCAGAAGAAGCAGAAATACAAGCAGGAGAAGCAGAAGCAGAAAGAGAAGTAGAAGCAGAAGAAGCAGAAGAAGCAGAAGCAGAAGAAGAAGCAGTAGAAGCATAAGAAGCAGAAGCAGGAGAAGCAGAAGGAGAAGAACAAGAAGAAGCAAAAGAAGCAGAAGTAGAAGCAGAGGGAGAAACAGAAGAAGGAGAAGGAGCAGCAGAAGGTGAAGCAGAAGGAGATGGAGAAGCAGAAAGAGAAGCAGAAACAGAAGAAGAAGAAGAAGGATTAGTTGGAGTATCAGAAGAAGCAGAAGCAGAAAGAGAAGCAGAAGAAGGAGAAGGAGAAGCAGAAGCAGAGGAAAGGAAGGAGAAGCAGAAGAAGCAGAAGCGGGAGAAGCAGAAGAAGCAGAAGAAGCAGAAGAAGAAGAAGAAGAAGAAGAAGAAGAAGAAGAAGAAGAAGAAGAAGAAGAAGAAGAAGAAGAAGAAGAAGAAGAAGAAGAAGAAGCATAAGGAGATG
>NW_012301150.1:0-3400 GCF_000151885.1 Dipodomys ordii | reverse complement strand
TGTGTTCCCCGATGAGTCCCGCTGTGTCCCAGCTGTGTCCCGCTGTGTCCCACCTGTGTCCCCTGCTGTGTGCCGCTGTGTCCCGCTGTGTCCCCCACTGTGTCCCCCGCTGTGTCCCGCTGTGTCCCCCGCTGTGTCCTGCTGTGTCCACTGCTGTGTCCCCGTTGTGTCCCGCTGTTTCCCCCCCTGTGTCGTTCTGTGTCCTCGCTGTGTCCCCCACTCTGTCCCGCTCTGTCCTCGCTGTGTCCCCCGCTGTGTCCCGCTGTGTCCCCCGCTGTGTCCCGCTGTGTCCCCGCTGTGTCCTCACTGTGTCCCGCTGTGTACCCCACTGTGTCCAGCTTTGTCCCCGCTGTATCTCGCTGTGTCCCACGCTCTGTCCCCCACTGTGTTCTACTGTGTCCCCCGCTGTGTCCCGCTGTGTCCCCCGCTGTGTCCCGCTGTTTCCCCTAAGGGTCACCGCTGTTTCCTGCTGTGTCCCGCTGTGTTCCGTGGTGTCCCGCTTTGTCCCCCGCTGTGTCCGCCACTGAGTCCCCGCTGTGTCCCCGCTGTGTCCCCCAATTGTCCCACTGTGTCCCCCGCTGTGTCCCCCGCTGTGTCCCGCTGTGTCCCCCGCTGAGTCCCTGCTGTGTCTCACGCTTTGCCCCGCTTTGTCGCACTGTGTCACGCTGTGTCCCGCTGTATCCCCCACTGTGTCCCTTTGTTTCCCCAGCTGTGTACCCTGCTGTGTCCCGTTGTGTCCCCGCTGTATCAAAGCTCTGTCCCGCTGGGTCCTGCTGTGTCCTCGCTGTGTTCCCCGTTGTGTCCCGCTGTGTCCCCGCTCTGTCCCGCTGTGTCCCCGCTGTATCGACGCTGTGTCCCGCTGGTTCCCGCTGTGTCCTCGCTGTGTTCCCCGCTGTGTCCCGCTGTGTACCCCACTGTGTCCCCCTCTTTGTCCCGCTGTGTCCCCCGCTTTGTCCCGCTGTGTCCCGCAGTGTCCGCCACTGTGTCCCTGCTGTGTCCGCCACTGTGTCCCTGCTGTGTCCCCGCTGTGTCCTGCTGTATACTGCTGTGACCCCCGCTGAGTCCCGCTGTGTCCCCGCTGTGTCCCCCGCTGTGTCCCCCCTGTGTCCCCCGCTTTGTCCCACTGTGTCCCGCTGTGTCCCCCGCTGTGTCAGCCGCTGAGTCCCCACTGTGTACCCGCTGTGTCCAGCTGTGTCCTCGCTGTGTCCCCCGCTGTCTCCCGCTCTGTCCCCGGCTGTGTCTCTCGCTTTGTCCCCGCTGTGTCCCACTGTGTCCCGCTGTGTCCCGCTGTGTCCCCCACTGTGTCCCTTCGTGTCCCCACCTGTGTAAACCGCTGTGTAACGCTGTGTCCCCGCTGGGTCCCGCTGGGTCCTCGCTGTGTTTCCCGTTGTGTCCCGCTCTGTCCCCGGCTGTGTCCCCCGCTGTGTCCTGCTGTGTCCCCCGCTGTGTCTCGTTGTGTCCGGCTGTGTCCCCCGCTGTATCCCTGCTGTGTCCCTGCTGTGTCTCACTGTGTCCCGCTGTGTCCCTCTGTGTCCTCACTGTGTCCCACGCTGTGTTCCGCTGTGTCCTCGCTGTGTCCCCTGATGTGTCCCTTTGTGTCCCCAGCTGTGTCCCTGCTCTGTCCTGCTGTGTTCCGCTGTGTCCTGCTGTGTTCCCTGCTGTGTCCTACGGTGTACCCTTCTGTGTCCCCCTCTGTGTACAGCTGTGTCCCCCGCTGTGTCCCGCTGTGTCCCTCTGTGTACTACTGTGTCCCACGCTGAGTGCCGCTGTTTCCCCGCTGTGTCCTCGCTGTGTCCCCCGCTGTGTCCCCCGCTGTGTCCCGCTGTGTCCCCTGCTGTGTCCCGCTGTGTCCCGCTGTGTCCCCGCTGTAACAACGCTGTGTCCCGCTGGGTCCCGTTGTGTCCTCGCTGTGCTTCCCACTGCGTTCCCCGCTGTGACCCCGCTGTATCGATGCTGTGTCCCGTTGTGTCCCGCTGTGTCCTCCCTGTGTCCCCCGCTGTCCCCCGCTGTGTCCCATGCTGTGTCCCGCTGTGTCCCCGCTGTACCAACGCTGTGTCCCGCTGGGTCCCGTTGTGTCCTCGCTGTGTTTCCCGCTGTCTTCCCCGCTTTGTCCCGCTGTGTCCCCCGATGTGTCCCTTTATGTCCCCAGCTGTGTAACCCGCTGTGTCCCGCTGTGTCCCACTGTGTCCTCGCTCTGTCCCGCGCTGTGTCAGGCTGTGTCCCTGCTTTGTCCCCCTCTGTGTCCCCCGGTGAGTCCCCGCTGTGTCCCCACTGTGTCCCGCTGTGTCCCCCGCTGTGTCCTGCTGTGTCCCCCGCAGTGTCCCACTGTGTCTACTGCTGTGTCTCTGCTGTGTCCCACTGTGTCCCGATGTGTCCCGCTGTGTCCTTGCTGTGTCCCACGCTGTGTTCCGCTGTGTCCTCGCTGTGTCCCCCGGTGTGTCCCTTTGTGTCCCCAGCTATGTACCCGCTGTGTCACACTGTGTCCCCGGTGTATCGACGCTGTGTCCCGCTGTGTCCTCGCTGTGTTCCCCGCTGTGTCCCGGTGTGTACCCCTCTGTGTCCCCCTCTTTGTCCCGCTTTGTCCCCTGCTGTGTCCCGCTGTGTATTGTTGTGTTCCGCTGGGTCCCCCGCTGGGTCCCGCTGTGTCCCGCTGTGTACTGCTGTGTTACGCTGTGTCCCCCGCTGTCCCGCTGTGTCCTCCCTTTTTCCCCCGCTGTGTCCAGCTGTGTCCTCGCTGTGTCCCCGCTCTGTCCCTCCTGTGTCCCCTACTGTGTCCCGCTGTGTTCCCTTGAGTCCTCCGCTGTGTCCTGCTGTGTCCTCGCTGTGTCCCTGCTGTGACCCGCCATGTCCCGCTGTGTCCCCGCTGTGTCCCTCCTGTGTCCCCCGCTGTGTCCCGCTGTGTCCCGCTTTGTCCCTACTGTGACCCGCTGTGTCCCGCTGTGTCCCTGCTGTGTCCCCGCTGTGTCTCGCTGTGTACACCGCTGTGTCCAGCTTTGTCCCCGCTGTGTCTCTCTGTGTTCCACGCTTTGTCCACCACTGTGTCCCGCTGTGTCCCCGCAGGGTCACCGCTGTTTCCCGCTGGATCCCGCTGTGTCCCGCTGTGTCCCCCACTGTTTCCCGTTGTGTCCCCAGCTGTGTACCCCGCTGTGTCCCGCTGTGTCACACTGTTTTTCTTGGTGTCCCGCTTTGTCCCCCGCTGAGTCCCCGCTGTGTCCCCGCTGTGTCCCGCTGTGTCCTCGCTGTGTCCCCCGCTGTCTCCCGCTCTGTCCCCCGCTGTGTCTCATGCTTTGTCCCCGCTGTGTCCCACTGTGTCCCGCTGTGTCCCACTGTGTCCCCCACTGTGTCCCTTTGTGTAAACACAGCTGTGTACTCCGCTGTGTCCTGCTGTGTCCCCGCTGTA
>NW_012301149.1:0-3400 GCF_000151885.1 Dipodomys ordii | reverse complement strand
ATCACCTCGCTTTGTCCCGCTGTGTCCCCCGCTGTGTCCCACTGTGTCCTCACTGTGTCCCCTTCTGTGTCCCGCTGTGTCCCCCGCTATGTCCCGCTGTGTCCAGCTATGTCCCGCTCTGTCCCCGCTTTGTGCCCGCTGTGTCCCGCTGTGTACTCCGTTGTGTCCAGCTGTGTCACCGCTGTGTACCCCGTTGTGTCCCGCTGTGTCCCCGCTGTATCAACGCTGTGTCCCGCTGTGTCCCGCTTTGTCCTCGCTGTGTACCTCTCTGTACCCCTCTGTGTCCCCCGCTGTGTCCCGCTGTGTCCCGCTGTGTACTGCTGTGTCCACCACTGTGTCCCGTTGTGTCCACCCTGTGTCCCCGCTTTGTCTCTCTTTGTCCCGCTGTGTCCTCACTGTGTTCCCCGCTGTGTCCCGCTGTGTCCCCCACTGTGTCCCCCGCTGTGTCCCGCTGTGTCCCGCTGTGTCCCCCGCTTTGGGCCCGCTGTGTCCCGCTGTGTACTCTGTTGTGTCCAGCTGTGTCCCGCTGTGTCCCCCGCTGTGTCCTGCTGTGTCCCATTGTGTCCCGCTCTGTCCCTTCTGTGTCCTCGCTGTGTACTCCTTTGTGTCACGCTGTGTCAACGCTGCGTCTCGCTGTGTCCCCTCTCTGTCTCCGCTGTCCCCCGCTGTGTCCCCTGCTTTGTCCCGCTGTGTCCCCGCAGTGTCCCCACTGTGTCCCGCTGTTTCCCGCTGTGTCCTCCGCTTTGTCCAGCTGTGTCCTTGCAGTGTCCCCGCTGTGTCCTGTTGTGTCCTCGCTGTGTCCCCCACTGTGTCCCGTTGTGTCCACAGGTGTGTACCCCGCTGTGTCGCGCTGTGTCCCCGCTGTATCGACGCTGTGTCCTGCTGTGTCCTTCCTGTGTTCCCCGCTGTGTCCCGCTGTGTCCCTGCTGTGTGCCCGCTGTGTCCCGCTGTGTACTTCGTTGTGTCCAGCTGTGTCACCGCTGTGTGCTCGCTGTGTCCCCGCTGTGTCTCACTGTGTCCTCACTGTGTCCCACTCTGTGTCCCGCTGTGTCCCCCGCTATATGTCCCGCTGTGTCCCGCTGTGTCCCGCTCTCTCCCCGCTTTGTGCCCGCTGTGTCCCGCTGTGTACTCCGTTGTGTCCAGCTGTGTCACCACTGTGTCCCGCTGTGTCCTCTCTTTGTCTCCACTGTCCCCCGCTGTGTCCCCCGCTGTGTCCCTCTGTGTCCCGCTGTGTCCCCCGCTTTGTCCCGCTGTGTCGACGCAATGTTCCCTCTGTGTCCTGCTGTGTCACACTGTGTCCCATGGTGTCCCGCTTTTTCCCCCGCTGTTTCCCCCGCTGAGTCCCCTTTGTGTCCCCACTGTGTCCCGCTGTGTCTCGCTGTGTACTAGCTGTGTCCCCTGCTGTGTCCCGCTGTATCCCCGCTGTGTCCCAAGCTGTGTCCCGCTGTGTCCCGCTGTGTACCCCGCTGTGTCCCGCTATGTTCCCGCAGTGTCCCCGCTGTGTCCTGCTGTGTCCCACTGTGTCCTCGCTGTGTCCCCTGCTGTGTCCCGTTGTGTCCCCAGCTGTGTACCCCGCTGTGTACCGCTGTGTCTCCGCTGTTTCGATGCTGTGTCTTGCTGTGTCCCACTGTGTCCTCGCTGTGTCCCCCACTGTGTTCTGCTGTGTCACCCGCTGTGTCCCGCTGTGTCCCCCGCTGTGTCCCGCTGTGTCCCCGAAGGGTCACCGCTGTTTCGCGCTGTGTCCCGCTGTGTTCCGTGGTGTCCTGCTTTGTCCCCCGCTGTGTCCCCAGCTGAGTCCCCACTGTGTCCCCGCTGTGTCCCGCTGTGTCCTCGCTGTGTCCCCCGCTGTCTCCCGCTCTGTCCCCCGCTGTGTCTCACGCTTTATCCCGTCTGTGTCCCACTCTGTCCCGCTGTGTCCCGCTGTGTCCACCACTGTGTCCCTTTGTGTCCCCACCTGTGTAACCCTCTGTGTAATGCTGTGAATCCCGCTGTATCGAGGCTGTGTCCCGCTGTGTCCCGCTGTGTCCTTGCTCTGTTATTCGTGGTGTCCCCCTCTGTCCCCCGCTGTGTCCCCCGCTCTGTCCTGCTGTGTCTCCCGCTCTGTCCCGTTGTTTCTCGCTGTGTCCCCCGCTGTGCCCCTGCTGTGTCCCCGCAGTGTCACGCTGTGTCCTGCTGTGTCCCGTTGTGTCCCGCTGTAACCCTGCTGAGTCCCCCTGTGTCCCCGCTGTGTCCTGCTGTGTCGTCGCTCTGTCCTCCGCTGTGTCCCGCTGTGTCCTCTGCTGTGTCCCGCTGTGTCAGTCTGTGTCCAGCTGTATCCCGCTGTGACCCCGCTGAGTCCCCGCTGTGTCCTCATTGTGTCCCCCGCTGTGTCCCGCCGTGTCCTCGCTGGGTCCCCCGCTGTGTTCCGCTGTGTCCCCGCTTTGTGCCCGCTGTGTACCGCTGTGTACTTCGTTGTGTCAGGCTGTGTCCCCCGCTTTGTCCCGCTGTGTCCCCGCAGTGTCCCTGCTGTGTCCCGCTGTGGCACACTGTGTCCCATGGTGTCCTGCTTTGTCCCCACCTGTGTCCCCCGCTGAGTCCCCTTGGTGTCCTGCTGTGTCCTCGCTGTGTGCCCCGCTGTCTCCCACTTTGTCCCACGCTGTGTCCCACTGTGTCCTCGCTGTGTCCCCCGCTGTGTCCCGCTATGTCCCCGCTGTGTCCCAAGCTGTGTCCTGCTGTGTCCCGCTGTGTACCCAGCTGTGTCCTGCTATGTTCCCACAGTGTCCCCGCTGTGTCCCCGCTGTGTCCTGCTGTGTCCTCGATGTGTCCCCCGCTGTGTTCCGTTGTGTCCCCAGCTGTGTACCCCGCTGTGTCCCGCTGTGTCCCCGCTGTATCGACGCTGTGTCCCGCTGTGTAACGCTATGTCCCGCTTTGTCCCCCGCTGTGTCCCCCGCTGAGTCCCCGCTGTGTCCCCGCTGTGTCCCGCTCTGTCCTCCCTGTGTCCCCCACTGTGTCCCGCTGTGTCCCCTGCTGTGTCCCGCTGTGTCTACTGCTGTGTTCCTGCTGTGTCCCGCTGTGTCCCCCTGTGTCCTCACTGTGTCCCACGCTGTGTTCCGCTGAGTACTTGCTGTGTCCCCTGATGTGCCCCGTTGTGTCCCCAGCTGTGTACCCCGCTGTGGCCCACTCTGTCCCCGCTGTATCGACGCTGTGTCCCGCTGGGTCCCGCTGTGTCCTCGCTGTTTCCACCGCTGTGTCCCACTGTGTCCACCGCTGTGTACAGCTGTGTCCCCAGTTGTGTCCCACTGTGTCCCGCTGTGGCCCCCGCTGTGTCCCCCGCTGTGTCCCGCTGTGTCCCCCGCTGTCTCCCGCTGTGTCCACTGCTGTGTCCCCGCTGTGTCCCACTTTTTCCCCCGCTGTGTCCCGC
>NW_012301148.1:0-3400 GCF_000151885.1 Dipodomys ordii | reverse complement strand
CACAGGGGGACATAGTGGAGGACACAGCGAGACAAAGCTGTTGACATAGTGGGGACACAGCGGGTCACACAGCGGGACACAGCGGGGGACACAGCGGGGGACACAGCGGGACACAGCGAGACATAGCGGGGACAGAGCGGGGGACACAGTGGGACACAGCTGGGGACAAAGCGAGGACACAGCGTGACACAGCGGGACACAGCGGGGACACAGCGGGTGACACAGCGGGACACAGTGAGGCACAGCAAGGATACAACTGGACACAGTTTGGACACAGCGGGGAAACAGCGGGACACAGCTGGACACAGCGGGACACATCGGGGGACACTGAGGGGGACACAGCGGGACACACCGGGGTACAACGGGGACATAGCAGGACACAGCAGGGACAAAGCGGGACATAGCGGGGACACAGCGGCGGACAAAGAGGAGCCATAGCGGGACATAGTGGTGGACACAGTTGGGGACACAGCGGGGGACACAGCGGTGCACACAGCTGAACACAGCGGGGGACACATCGTGAGACACAGTGGGACTCAGCGTGAAACAGCGGTACACAGCGGAACACAGCGGGACATAGCAGGGAAACATCAGAGACACAGCGGGACACAGCAGGGGACAGCGGGGACACAGCGGGACACAGCGGGACAGAGCGGGGGACAGCGGGGACAAACATGGGGACAACGGGGACACAGCCTGACACAGCGGGGCCACAGTGAGACACAGCGGGGGACACAGCGGGACCCAGCAACTGACAGAGCAGGGGACTTAGGTAGGACACAGCGGAGCACCGCGGGGGACACAGCGGGAGACAAAGAGGGAACAAAGCGGGGACATAGCAGGACACAGCGAGGACACAGCGGGTCAAAGCAGGTCACAGCGGGGACACTGCGGGAACATAGCGGGACACAGCGGGGTACACAGCGGGACACAGCGGGGTACACAGCGGGACACAGCGGGACACAGCGGGGACACTGCGGGGACACAGCGGGACACAGCGGGGACACTGCAGGGACACAGCGGGACACAGCGGGGGACACAGAGGGACACAGCTTGGGACACAGCGGGGACACAGCGGGACACAGCAGGGACACTGCAGGGACACAGCGGGACACAGCGAGGACACAGCGGGACACAGCGGGGGACAGAGCGGAACACAGCGGGGGACACAGCGGGACACAGTGGGGTATACAGAAAGGACACAGCGGGACACAGCAGGGGACACAGCGGGACACAGCGAGACACAGCAGGACACAGCGGGGACACAGCAGTAGACACAGCGGGACACAGCATGGGACACAGCAAGGACACAGCGGGGAACACAGGGAGGACCCAGCGGGACCCAGAGGGACACAGCGTCGATACAGCGGGGACACAGCGGCACACAGCGGGGTACACAGCTGGGGACAAAACGGGACACAGCGGGGGACACAGCGAGGACACAGCGGGACACAGCGGGATACAGCGGGGACACTGCTGGAACAAAGCGGGACACAACGGGGTACACAGCGGGACACAGCAGGATACAGCTTGGGACATAGCGGGGACACAGTGGGACACAGCGGTGGACACAGCGAGGACACAGCGTGACACAGCGTGGGACAAAGTGGGAGAGAGCAGGGGGACACAGCGCGGACACAGCAGGACACAGCAGCAACACAGTGGGGACTCAGCGAGGGACACAGCGGGGGACAAAGCGGGACACCATGGGACACAGTGTGACATAGCGGGACACAGCGGGGACACTGCGGGGACAGAGCGGGAAAAAGCGGGGGACACAGCGGGACACTGCGGGAACACAGCGGGGACACAGCGGGACAAAGCAGGGACACAGCGGTGACACAGCTGGACACAGCGGGGGACACACTGGGACATAGCGGGGGACCCGCGAGGACACAGCGGGACAGAGCGGGGGACACAGCGCGGACACAGCGGGGGACACGGCGGGGGACACCGCGGGACACAGTGGGGAAAACAGCAAGGACACAGCGGGACACAGCGGGACACAGCGTAGATACAGCCGGGACACAGCATTACACAGCAGGGTACACAGCTGTGGACACAACGGGACACAGTGGGGGCACAGCGGGACACAGCGGGACACAGTGGGACACAGCTGGGACAAAGCGTGAGACACAGCGGGGGACAGAGTGGGAGAAAGCGGGGGACAAAGAGAGGACACAGCGGGACACAGCGGTGACAGCGGGGGACACAGTGGGACACAGCAGGGGACACAGCGGGGGACACAGCGGGACACAGTGGGACACAGCGGGGGACACAGCGAGGACACATTGGGACACAGCGGGGACACATCGGGACTCAGCGTGGGATACAGCAATACACAGTGGGACACAGCAGGACACATCGGGGGACACTGAGGGGGACACAGCGGGAAACAGCGGGGGACACAGGGGGACACAGCAGGACACATCGGGGGACACAGAGGGGGACACAGCGGGACACAGCGGGGGACACAGCAAGGACACAGCAGGACCCAGCGGAACACAGCGTCGATACAGCGGGGACACAGGGGGACACAGCGGGGACACAGCTGGGGACAAAACGGGACACAGCAGGGGACACAGCAAGGACACAGCAGAACACAGCGTGGGACACAGCGAGGACACAGCGGGACACAGCGGGACACAGCAATGACACAGCAATGACACAGCAGGGACACAGCGGGGGACACAGCGGGACACAACGGGACACAGTGGGGGACATAGCAGGACACAGCGGGGGACACAGCGGGGGACATAGCGGCACACAACGGGGAACACAGCGAGGACACAGCAGGACCCAGCGGGACACAGCGGCGATACAGCGGGGACACAGCCTTACACAGCGGGGTACACAGCTGGGGAAACAAAGGGACACAGTGGGGGACACAGCGGGACACAACAGAACACAGTGGGAAAAGCGGGGCAAAACGTGAGACACAGCGGGGAACAGAGTGGGAGACAGCGGGGGACACAGCGAGGACACAGCATGACACAGCGGGGACACAGTGGGGACACAGCGGGACACAGTGGGTTACACAGCTGGGGACACAAAGGGACACATCATGGGACACAGCGAGGACACAGCAGAACACATCGTGGGACACAGCGAGGACACAGCGGGACACAGCGGGACACAGAGGGTCACAGCATGCACACAGGGGGACACAGCGGGTGACATAGCAAGACACAGCGGAGACACAGCGAGGACACAGTGGACAAAGCACGGGATTCAGCTAGGACACAGCTTGACACATGGTGGGAAACAGCGGGTACACATCTGGGACACAGCAGTGGGACACAGCGAGACACAGTTGTGGGATACATCGTGGACATGGCAGGTGGACACAGTGGGGGTATACTCCCTGGTACACAGCGTGTACACATGAGGGGGTATACAG
>NW_012301147.1:0-3400 GCF_000151885.1 Dipodomys ordii | reverse complement strand
ATCATGTACCCCGCTGTGTCCCTGCTGTGCCCCGCTGTGTCCCGCTGTGTACTGCTGTGTCCCCCTCTGAGTCCCGCTGTGTCCCCGCTGTTTCCCAATGTGTCCTCACTTTGTCCCCCGCTGTGTTCCGCTGTGTCCCCCCTGTGTCCCCTGCTGTGTCCCGCTCTGTCCCTCTCTGTCCCCTGCTGTGTCCCGCTGTGTCCTCGCTGGGCCCCCCGCTGTTTCCCGCTGGGTCCCCCGCTGTGTCCCTCTGTATCCCGATGTGTCCCCTGCTCTGTACCCTGCTTTGTCCCGCTGTGTCCGCCGCTGTGTCCCGATGTGTCCCCCGCTGTGTCCCGCTGTGTCTTCGCTGTGTCCCGCTCTGTCTCCCCCTTGTCTCCGCTGTGTCCCGCTCTGTCCCGTGGTGTCCCGCTTTGTCCCCCGCTGTGTCCCCCGCTGAGTCCCCGCTGTGTCCCCGCTGTGTCCCGTTGTGTACTGCTGTGTCCCCCGCTGAGTACCGCTGTGTCCCCGCTGTGTCCCAATGTGTCCCCGGCTGTGTCCCGCTGTGTCTACTGCTGTGTTCCTGCTCTGTCCCGCTGTGTCGCGCTGTGTCCCCCTGTGTCCTCACTGTGTCCCACGCTGTGTTCCGCTGAGTCCTTGCTGTGTCCTCCGATGTGCCCCGTTGTGTCCCCAACTGTGTACCCCGCTGTGGCCCACTCTGTCCCCGCTGTATCGACCCTGTGTCCCGCTGGGTTCTGCTGTGTCCTCGCTGTGTCCACCGCTGTGACCCACTGTGTCCACCGCTGTGTCCCACTGTGTCCCCCGCTCTGTCCCGCTGTGTAAACCGCTGTGTCCCGCTCTGTCCCCCGCTGTGTCCCGCTGTGTCCTCGCTGTGTCCCCCGCTGTCTCCCGCTCTGTCCCCCGCTGTGTCTCACGCTTTGTCCCCGCTGTGTCCCACTGTGTTCTGCTGTGTCCCGCTGTGCCCCCACTGTGTCCCGTTGTGTCCACAGCTGAGTACCCCGCTGTGTAAGGCTGTGTCCCCGCTGTATCGACGCTGTGTCCCTCTGGGTCCTGCTGTGTCCTCGCTGTGTTCCCCGCTGTGTCTCGCAGTGTCCCCCGATGTGTCCCCCGCTGTGTCCTCGCTGTGTCCCCTGCTGTGTCCCGCTGTGTCCTTGCTGTGTCCCCCGCTGTGTCCCGCTGTGTCTCCGCAGGGTCACTGCTGTTTCACGCTGTGTCCCGTGGTGTCCCGCTTTGTCCCCCGCTGTGTCCCCCGCTGAGTCCCGCTGTGTCCCCGCTGTGTCCCGCTCTGTCCTCCCTGTGTCCCCCGCTGTGTCCCGCTGTGTCCCCTGCTGTTTCCCGCTGTGTCTGCTGCTGTGTTCCTGCTGTGTCCCGCTGTGTCCCGCTGTGTCCCCCTGTGTCCTCATTGTGTCCCACGCTGTGTTCCGCTGAGTCCTTGCTGTGTCCCCCGATGTGCCCCGTTGTTTCCCCAGCTGTGTACCCCGCTGTGGCCCACGCTGTGTAACCGTGTCCCCGCTGTATCGACGCTGTGTCCCGCTGTGTCCCGCTGTGTCCTCCCTGTGTTCCCCGCTGTGTCCCGCTGTGTCCCCCGCTGTGTCCCGGTGTGTCTACGGTTGTGTCCCCGCTGTGTCCCGCTGTGTCCCGCTGTGTCCCCCGCTGTGTCCCGTTGTGTACCCCGCTGTGTCCCGCTGTGTCCCCGCTGTATCGACGCTGTATCCCGCAGGGTCCCGCTGTGTCCTCGATGTGTTCCCCGCTGTTTCCGCTGAGTGTACTGCTATGTCCCCGCTGTGTCCCGCTGTGTTTCTCTGTGTCACCGCTGTGTCCCGCTGTGTCCCCTCTCTGTCTCCGTAGTCCCCAGCTGTGTCCCCCCCTGTGTCCAGCTGTGTCCCGCTGTGTCCCCCGTTTGTCCTGCTTTGTCCCTGCTGTGTCCCGCTGTGTCCTCGCTGTGTCCCCAGCTGTGTCCTGCTGTGTCCCGCTGTGTACCCTGCTGTGTCCCGCTATGTCTACTGCTGTGTCCCTGCTGTGTCCCACTGTGTCCCGCTGTGTCCTCGCTGTGTCCCCGATGTGTCCCTTTGTGTCCCCAGCTGTGTAGCCGATGTGTCCCGCTGTGTCCCTTCTGTATCGACGCTGTGTCCCGCTGTGTCCTCTCTGTGTTCCCCGCTGTGTCCCGCTGTGTTCCCCTCTGTGTCCCCCTCTGTGTCCTGCTATGTTCCCCGCTGTGTCCCGCTGTGTAGTGCTGTGTCCCCGCTGAGTCCCGCTGTGTCACCGTTGTGTCCCCCCTGAGGCCCCGGCTGTGTCCCGCTGTGTCCCCGCTTTGTCCCCCGCTGTGTCCCACTGTGTCCAGCTGTGTACCCTGCTGTGTCTCGCTATATTCCCCCAATGGCCCCGCTGTATCCCGCTGTGTCCCGCTGTGTCCTGTGGTGTCCCGCTTTATCCCCCGCTTTGTCCCCCGGTGTGTCCTGTTGTGTCCCCCACTGTGTCCCACTGTGTTCCCGCAGGGTCACCGCTGTTTCCCGCTGTGTCCCGCTGTGTTCCGTTGTGTCCCGCTATGTCCCCCGCTGTGTTCTCCGCTGAGTCCCCGCTGTGTCCACGTTGTGTGCAGCTTTGTCCCACTGTGTCCACCGCTGTGTCCCGCTGTGTCCCCCACTGTGTCCCGCTGTGTCCCGCTGTGTTCCTGCTGTGACCCGCTGTGTCCCACTATGTCCCCGCTGTGTCCCGCTGTATACCCCGCTGTGTCCAGCTTTGTTCCCACTGTGTCTCGCTGTGTCCCACGCTCTGAACCCCACTGTGTCCCGCTGTGTCCCCCGCTGTGTCCCACTCTGTCCCCGCAGGGTCACCACTGTTTCCCGCTGTGTCCCGATTTGTTCCGTGGTGTCCCGCTATGTCCCCCGCTGTGTTCTCCGCTGAGTCCCCGCAGTGTAGACGCTGTGTCCCGCTGTGTCCTCGCTGTGTCCCCCGCGGTCTCCTGCTCTGTCCCCCGCTGTGTCTCACGCTTTGTCCCCGCTGTTTCCCACTGTGTCCCGTTGTGTCCCCCGCTGTGTCTGTCGCTGTGTTCCCCGCTGTGTCCCCCGCTGTGTCCCGCTGTGTCCACTGCTGTGTCCCCGCTGTGTCCCAATTTTTCCCCCGCTGTGTCCCGCTGTGTCCTCGCTGTGTCCCACGCTGTGTTCCGCTGTGTCCTTGCTGTGTCCTCCGATGTGTCCCATTGTGTCCCCACTTGTGTACCCCACTGTGTCCCACTGTGTCCCTGCTGTATCGACGCTGTGTCCCGCTGGGTCCCGCTGGGTCCTCGCTGTGTTCCCCGCTGTGTCCCGTTGTGTACCCCTCTGTGTCACCCTCTGTGTCCCGCTGTGTTGCCCGCTGTGTCCCGTTGTGTCCGCTGTTTCCGCTGTGTCCCCGCTGTGTC
>NW_012301146.1:0-3400 GCF_000151885.1 Dipodomys ordii | reverse complement strand
TCAGTCCCCTGCTGTGTCCGGTTGTGTCCACAGCTGTGGACCCCACTGTGTCCCGCTGTGTGCCCGCTGTATCGACGCTGTGTCCTGCTGGCTCCCTCTGTGTCCTCACTGTGTCCCCCGCTGTGTCCCGCTGTGTCCTCGCTGTGTCCCCTGCTGTGTCCCGCTGTGTCCGCGCTGTGTCCCAAGCTGTGTCCCGCTGTGTCCCACTGTGTACCCCGCTGTGTCCCACTATGTTCCCGCAGTGTCCCCGCTGTGTCCCGCTGTGTCCCGCTGTGTCATCGCTGTGTCCCCGGCTGTGTCCCGTTGTGTCCCAGCTGTGTACCCCGCTGTGTCCCACTGTGTCCCTGCTGTATCGACACTGTGTCCCTCTGGGTCCCGCTGTGTCCTCCCTGTGTTCCCCGCTGTGTCCTGCTGTGTCCCCCGCTGTGTCCTGCTGTGTCTACTGCTGTGTCCCCACTATGTCCCACTGTGTCTCGCTGTGTCCCGCTGTGTATTCGCTGTGTCACCCGCTGTGTTCCGCTGTGTCCTCGCTGTGCCCCCCACTGTGTCCCGTTGTGTCCCCATCTGTGTACCCTGCTGTGTCCCGCTGTGTTCCCGATGTCTCAACGCTGTGTCCCGCTGGGTCCCGCTGTGTCCTCGCTGTGTTCCCCACTGTGTCCCACTGTGTACCCCTCTGTGTCCCCCGCTGTTTCCCGCTGTGTCACGCTGTGTACTGCTGTGTCTCCCGCTGAGTCCCGCTGTGTCCCCGCTGTGTCCCAATGTGTCCTCTCTGTGTCCCCCGCTGTGTCTCGCTGTGTCCCCACTTTGTCACCCGCTGTGTTCCGAAATGTCCCACTGTATCCTCGCTGTGTCCCCTGCTGTGTCCCGTTGTGTCCCCCGCTGTGTACCCCGCTGTGTCCCCGCAGTGTCCACGCTGTGTCCCGCTGTATCACAATGTGTCCAATGGTGTGCCGCTTTGTCCCCCGCTGTGACCCCGCTGAGTCCCCTCTGTGTCGCCGCTGTGTCCTGCTGTGTCCTCGCTGTGTCCCCTGCTGTCTCCCGCTTTGTCCCACGCTGTGTCCCGCTGTATCCCGCTGTGCCCTCGCTGGGTCCCCCGCTATGTCCCGCTGTGTCCCCGCTGTGTCCCAAGCTGTGTCCGGCCGTGTCCCGCTGTGTCCCGCTGTGTCCTCGTTGTGTCCTCGCTGTTTCCCCTGCTATGTTCCCGCAGTGTCCCCGCTGTGTCCCGCTTTGTCCCGCTGTGTCCTCGCTGTGTCCCCCGCTGTGTCCCGTTGTGTCCCCAGCTGTGTACCCCGCTGTGTCCCGCTGTGTCCCCGCTGTATCGATGCTGGATCCCGCTGTGTCCTCCCTGTGTTCCCCGCTGTGTCCCGCTGTGTCCCCGCTGTGTCCCCGCTGTGTCCCCGCTGTGTCCCGCTGTGTACCCCTGTGTCCAGCTGTGTCCCCGCTCTGTCCCGCTCTGTCCTCACTGTGTCCCCCGTTGTGTCCGACTGTGTCACGCTGTGTCCCGCTCTGTCCCCGATGTTTCCCGCTGTGTCCCGATGTGTTCCCTGCTGTGTCCCCCGCTGTGTCCTGCTGTGTCCCCCGCTGTGTCCCGCTGTGTCCCCCGCTGTCTCCCGCTTTGTCCCCCGCTGTGTCTCCAGCTTTGTCCCCACTGTGTCCTGCTGTGTCCCGCTGTGACCAATGCTGTGTCCCGGATATGTCCCCTCTGTGTCCCCATTGTGTCCCGTTGTGTACCCCGCTGTGTCCAGGTGTGTTCCCGCTGTGTCCCGCTGTGTCCCCCACTGTGTCCTGATTTGTCCCCTGCTATGTCCCCCGCTGTGTCCCGCTGTGTCCCCCGCTGTGTCCCGCTGTGTCCTCCGCTGTGTCCCGCTGTGTCCACTGCTGTGACCCCGCTGTGTCTTCCTGTGTCCCGCTGTGTCCCCCGCTGTGTCCCGCTGTGTCCCCCGCTGTGTCCCGCTGTGTCCCCCGCTGTGTCCCGCTGTGTCCCCCGATGTGTCCCGCTGTGTCCTCGCTGTATCCCCCTCTCTGTCCCGCTGTGACCTCACTGTGTCCCCCGTTGTGTCCTCGCTGTGTCCCACGCTCTGTCTTGCTGTGTCCCCCACTGTGTCCCGCTGTGTTCCGCTTTGTCCCCCACTGTGTCCCGCTGTGTCCTCGCTGTGTCCCCCGCTGTGTCCCGCTGAGTCCCCCGCTGTGTCCCACTGTGTCCCTGCTGTGACCCGCTGTGTTCCGCTGTGTCCCCGCTGTGTCCCGCTGTGCACCCCGCTGTGTCCAGCTTTGTCCCCACTGTGTCTCGCTGTGTCCCACGCTCTGTCCCCCACTGTGTTCCGGTGTGTCCCCCACTGTATCCTGCTGTGTCCCCCGCTGTGTCCCACTGTGTCTCCGCAGGGTCACCGCTGTTTCCCGCTGTGTCCCGCTGTGTTCCATGGTGTCCCGCTATGTCCCCCACTGTATCCCTTTGTGTCCCCAGCTGTGTAACCCGCTGTGTAACGCTGTGTCCCCGCTGTATTGACGCTGGGTCCCGCTGGGTCCCGCTGGGTCCTCGCTGTGTTCCCTGTTGTGTCCCGCTGTGTCCCCCGCTGTGTCCTGCTGTGTCCCGCTGTGTCCTCACTGTATCCCCCGCTCTGTCCCGCTGTGACCTCACTGTGTCCCCCGTTGTGTTCTCGCTGTGTTCCCCGCTCTATCACGCTGTGTCCCCCACTGTGTCCCGCTGTGTTCCGCTTTGTCCCCCACTGTGTCCCGCTGTGTTCCACTTTGTCCCCCGCTGTGTCCCTGCTGTGTCCCCGCTGTGTCCAGCTGTGTCCCGCTGTGTCCTACTGTGTCCCGCTGTTTCCTCGCTGTGTCCCCTGCTGTGTCCCGCTGTGTCCCCCGCTGTGTCCCGCTGTGACCCCCTGTGTCCCTGCTGTGACCGGCTGTGTTCCGCTGTGTCCCCGCTGTGTCCCCGCTGTGTCCCACTGTGCACCCCGCTGTGTCCAGCTTTTTCCCCGCTGTGTCTCGCTGTGTGCCACGCTCTGTCCCCGACTGTGTTCTGCTGTGTCCCCCTCTATGTCACGCTGTGTCCCCTGCTGTGTCTCGCTGTGTATCCGCAGGGTCACCACTGTGTCCCGCAGTGTCCCGATGTGTCTACTGCTGTGTCCCTGCTGTGTCCCGCTGTGTCCCGCTGTGTCCCACTGTGTCCTGCTGTGACCCCGTTGTGTCCCCGCTGTGTCCCGCTGTGCACCCCGCTGTGTCCAGCTTTTTCCCCGCTGTGTCCCGCTGTGTAGCGCTGTGTCCTGCTGTGTTCCCCGCTGTGTCCCACTGTGTAACCATCTGTGTTCCCCTCTGAGTACCGCTGTGTCCCCCGCTGTGTCCCACTGTGAACCCGCTGTGTCCCTCTGTGGAATGCTGTGTCCAAGCTGAATACCCG
>NW_012301145.1:0-1531 GCF_000151885.1 Dipodomys ordii | reverse complement strand
TCATGATCACTGCTGCTCGCCTGAGACAGGGGTGCAGCCCCCCCCGGGCTCTGATTGCTGCCGCTCGCCTAAGACAGGGGTGCAGCCCCCCTGGGGTTCTGATCGCTGCCGCTCGCCTGAGACAGGGTACAGCCCCCCCCAGGTTCTGATCACTGCCGCTCACCTGAGACAGGGTACAGCCCCCCCCGGGACTCTGATCGCTGCCGCTCACCTGAGACAGGGGTGCAGCCCCCCCCCGGGACTCTGATCGCTGCCGCTCGCCGCCCTGCCCTGTGTCTGTGTTGTGTCAGTGCTTTGTGCTTCACGTGCTGTGCGGTTATAACTTCCTTGAATGTATAAAACCAGTTCATTTCCTATTTTGAATAATGCCGTGCTGCTCCGGCTGTGCCTGCTGATGTACGGGGAGGATTATAAATAAGTGTGAGGTCCCGAGGAGCCCCTGGTGTGGCAGCAGAGACCCCGGGACGGGCACCGGGTCCCGTGGGGGGGCAGAGACCCCGGGACGGGCACCGGGTCCCGTGGGGGGCAGCAGAGACCCCGGGACGGGCACCGGGTCCCGTGGGGGGGCAGAGACCCCGGGACGGGCACCGGGTCCCGTGGGGGGGGCAGAGACCCGGGTGGGCACCGGGTCCCGTGGGGGGGGCAGAGACCCCGGGACGGGCACCGGGTCCCGTGGGGGCGCAGCATCTCCAGGATGCAGCCCACATGGAGCCCGATGGGGAGAACTCAGGAGTAAATGCGATTCCTCATGGGCTCGCTCGCATCATTGCCAGCCTCCCCATGTCCCTCCTGGGGCAGGCGCATGGCAAGATGGCTGTGGTGTCACCGTGCTCACCATCGGCACACGAACCCAGCAGCCTCGCCCACGGAGGACCTGGGTGCCCTGAAAATGCACCGCGGCTGCCTCTGCCCCCGGGGCTCAGCATAGACACGGTCACAGGGAGGGGCTTCCCGCAGCACACCTAAGGGCTTCGAGCCTGCTAAAATTAATGACTAGACATGCAGTGGACGCCACATTCATCCCTTCCAAACATCACGAGGTGTGGATGCGATAAACGCGTACTGACATTCAAAATACCGCCTTGTCCTGAGTGATTCTCTTCTGGAAATTCATTCCTTCATTTCCTTCCCTTCCTTCCTTCCTTCCTTCCTACCCATCCTTCCTTCCTTCCTTCCTTCCTTCCATCCTTCCTATCCTTCCTTCCTTCCTTCCCTCCTTCCTTCCTTCCTTCCTTCCTTCCTTCCTTCCTTCCTTCCTTCCTTCCTTCTTCCCTTCCCTTCCTTCTCTCCTTCATTCCTTCATTCCTGCATTCCCCTCCTTCCTCCCTTCCCTTCTGTGTGTCTTTCGTTCTGCCCTACGCACTCAGAGATTGGAACCGGGAATCATACAATTCCTACACTGACCTCATAGAGGGCACTGGGTGATCAATAGCGTAGGGTTCGTGCACTCAGGGCCTTTTGCCTGCGCGAGTTTCGTGGAGGGCAGCAAACACTTATAAGAAGAAGGAGAAGAAGCTTACAATCACAGTTA
>NW_012301144.1:0-3400 GCF_000151885.1 Dipodomys ordii | reverse complement strand
GTCCCGCTTTGTCATCGCTGTGTCCCCCGCTGTGTCCCGCTGTGTCCCACTGTGTCCTGTTGTGTCCGCTATGTCCCACACTGTGTCCCGTTGTGTCCCCAGCTGTGTACCCCGCTGTGTCCCGCTGTGTCCCCGCTCTATCGATGCTGTGTCCCTCGCTGTTTCACGCTGTGTCCCCCGCTGTGTCCCGCTGTGTCCTCCCTGTGGCCCCGCTGTGTCCCGCTGTGTCCCCGGTTGTGTCCCGCTGGGTCCCCTGCTGTGTCACTGCTGTGTCCCGCTGTGTTCCACTGTGTCCCGCTGTGTCCTTGCTGTGTCTCCCGCAGTGTCCCGCAGTGTCCTCGCTGTGTCCCCCGCTGTGTCCTGATTTGTCCACTGCTGTGTCCCGCTGTGTACCCCTCTGTGTCACCCGCTCTGTCGCTGCTGTGACCCGCTGTGTCCCGCTGTGTCTCGCTGTGTCCCCCGCTGAGTCCCGCTGTGTCCCCGCTGTGTCCCAATGTGTCCTCGCTGTGTCCCCCCTGTGTCCCGCTGTGTCCCCCCTGTGTCCCCCGCTGTGTCTCACGCTTTATCCCATCTGTGTCCCACTCTGTCCCGCTGTGTCCCGCTGTGCCCACACTGTGTCCCGTTGTGTCCACAGCTGTGTACCCCGCTGTGTCCCGCTGTGTCCCCGCTGTATCGACGCTGTGTCCCACTGGGTCATGCTGTGTCCTCCCTGTGTTCCCCGCTGTGTCCCGCTGTGTCCCCGCTGTGTGCCCGCTGTGTCCCGCTGTGTCCCCCGCTGTGTCCCGTTGTGTCCCGCTGTGTCCTCGCTGTGTACCGCTGTGTCCCCGCTGTTTCGATGCTGTGTCTTGCTGTGTCCCACTGTGTCCTCGCTGTGTCCCCCACTGTGTTCTGCTGTGTCACCCACTGTGTCCCGCTGTGTCCCCCGCTGTGTCCCGCTGTGTCCCCGAAGGGTCACCGCTGTTTCGCGCTGTGTCCCGCTGTGTTCCGTGGTGTCCCGCTTTGTCCCCCGCTGTGTCCCCAGCTGAGTCCCCGCTGTGTCCCCGCTGTGTCCCGCTGTGTCCTCGCTGTGTCCCCCGCTGTCTCCCGCTCTGTCCCCCGCTGTGTCTCACGCTTTATCCCGTCTGTGTCCCACTCTGTCCCACTGTGTCCCGCTGTGTCCACCACTGTGTCCCTTTGTGTCCCCAGCTGTGTAACCCACTGTGTAACGCTCTGAATCCCGCTGTATCGAGGCTGTGTCCCGCTGGGTCCCGCTGTGTCCTTGCTCTGTTATTCGTGGTGTCCCCCTCTGTCCCCCGCTGTGTCCCCCGCTCTGTCCTGCTGTGTCTCCCGCTGTGTCTCGTTGTGTCCCGCTGTGTCCCCCGCTGTGCCCCTGCTGTGTCCCCGCTGTGTCACGCTGTGTCCTGCTGTGTCCCGTTGTGTCCCGCTGTAACCCTGCTGAGTCCCCCTGTGTCCCCGCTGTGTCCTGCTGTGTCGTCGCTCTGTCCTCCGCTGTGTCCCGCGGTGTCCTCTGCTGTGTCCTGCTGTGTCAGTCTGTGTCCCGCTGTATCCCTCTTTGACCCCGCTGAGTCCCCGCTGTGTCCTCGCTTTGTCCCCCGCTGTGTCCCGCCGTGTCCTCGCTGGGTCCCCCGCTGTGTCCCGCTGTGTCCCGCTCTGTCCCTGCTGTGTCCTGCTGTGTCCCGCTGTGTTCCCGCTTTGTGCCCGCTGTGTCCCGCTGTGTACTTCGTTGTGTCAGGCTGTGTCCCCCGCTTTGTCCCGCTGTGTCCCCGCAGTGTCCCCGCTGTGTCCCGCTGTGTCACACTGTGTCCCATGGTGTCCTGCTTTGTCCCCAGCTGTGTCCCCCGCTGAGTCCCCTCGGTGTCCTGCTGTGTCCTCGCTGTGTGCCCTGCTGTCTCCCACTTTGTCCCACGCTGTGTCCCACTGTGTCCTCGCTGTGTCCCCCGCTGTGTCCCGCTATGTCCCCGCTGTGTCCCAAGCTGTGTCCCGCTGTGTCCCGCTGTTTACCCCGCTGTGTCCTGCTATGTTCCCGCAGTGTCCCCGCTGTGTCCCTGATGTGTCCTCGATGTGTCCCCCGCTGTGTTCCGTTGTGTCCCCAGCTGTGTACCCCGCTGTGTCCTGCTGTGTCCCCGCTGTATCGACGCTGTGTCCCGCTGTGTCCCGCTGTGTCCCGCTTTGTCCCCCGCTGTGTCCCCCGCTGAGTCCCCGCTGTGTCCCCGCTGTGTCCCGCTCTGTCCTCCCTGTGTCCCCCGCTGTGTCCCGCTGTGTCCCATGCTGTGTCCCGCTGTGTCTACTGCTGTGTTCCTGCTGTGTCCCGCTGTGTCCCCCTGTGTCCTCACTGTGTCCCATGCTGTGTTCCGCTGAGTACTTGCTGTGTCCCCCGATGTGCCCCATTGTGTCCCCAGCTGTGTACCCCGCTGTGGCCCACTCTGTCCCCGCTGTATCGATGCTGTGTCCCGCTCGGTCCCGCTGTGTCCTCGCTGTGTCCACCGCTGTGTCCCGCTGTGTCCTCGTTGTGTCCTCCGCTGTCTCCCGCTCTGTCCCCCGCTGTGTCTCACGCTTTGTCCCCGATGTGTCCCACTGTGTTCCGCTGTGTCCCGCTGTGCCCCCACTGTGTCCCGTTGTGTCCACAGCTGTGTACCACGCTGTGTAACGCTGTATCCCCGCTGTATCGACGCTGTGTCCCGCTGTGTCCCTCAGTGTCCCCCGCTGTGTCCCCCGCTGTGTCCTCGCTGTGTTCCCCGCTGTGTCCCGCTGTGTCCTCGCTGGGTCCCCCGCTGTGTCCCGCTTTGTCCCCCGCTGTGTCCCGCTGTGTCCCGCTCTGTCCCTGCTGTGTCCCGCTGTGTCCTGCTGTGTCCTCGCTGTGTCCCAGCTGTCTCCCGCTCTGTCCCCCGCTACGTCTCACGATTTGTCCTCGCTGTGTCCCACTGTGTCCCGCTCTGCCCCCACTGTGTCCCGTTGTGTCCACAGATGTGAACCACTCTGTGTAACGCTGTATCCCCGCTGTATCGACGCTGTGTCCCGCTGGGTCCCGCTGTGTCCTCGCTGTGTTCCCCGCTGTGTCCCGCAGTGTCCCCCGCTGTGTCACCCGCTGTGTCCTCGCTGGGTCCCCCACTGTGTCCCGCTGTGTCCTCGCTGGGTCCTCCGCTGTGTCCCGCTGTGTCCCCCGCTGTGTCCCGCTGTGTCCTGCTCTGTCCCGCTCTGTCCCTGCTGTGTCCCGCTGTGTCCTCGCCGTGTTCCCCGCTGTGTCCCGCAGTGTCCCCCGCTGTGTCCCCCGCTGTGTCCTCGCTGTGTCCCCCAATGTGTCCCGCTGTGTCTTCGCTGGTTCCTCCGCTGTGTCCCGCTGTGTCCTACGCTGTGTCCTGCTGTGTCCCGCTCTGTCCCTGCTGTGTGCCACTGTGCCTGA
>NW_012301143.1:0-3400 GCF_000151885.1 Dipodomys ordii | reverse complement strand
GAAGCATAAAGAGAAGCAGAAGAAGCAGAAGAAGCAGAAGCAGGAGAAGCAGAAGTAGAAGAAGAAGAAGATAAGCAAAAGAAGCAGAATCAGAGGTTGTAGCAGATGAAGGAGAAGGAGCAGAAGGAGAAGGAGAAGCAGAAGGAGAATCAGAAGGAGAAGCAGAAGAAGGAGAAGCAGAAGCAGAAGAAGCAGAAGAAGGAGAAGCAGAAGCAGAAGAAGATGCAGAAGGAGAAGCAGGAGAAGCAGAAGAAGCAGAAGCAGAAGGAGAAACAGAAGTAGGAGAAGGAGAAGGAGAAGGAAGTGCAGCAGAAGGAGAAGCAGAAGCAGAATGAGAAGCAGAAAGAGAAGCAGAAGAAGCAGAAAAACCAGGAGAAGCAGAAGAAAGAGAAGAAGAAAAAGAAGAAGAAGAAGAAGAAGAAGAAGAAGAAGAAGAAGAAGAAGAAGAAGAAGAAGAAGAAGAAGAAGAAGAAGGAGAAGCATAAGGAGAAGCATAAGGAGAAGCAGTAGATGCAGGAGAAGCAGAAGAAATAGAATAAGCAAAAGAAGCAGAAGCAGTGGGAGAAGCAGAAGAAGGAGAAGGAGAAGGAGCAGCAGAAAGAGAAGCAGAAGCAGAAAGAGAAGCAGAAACAGAAGGAGAACAAAAGGAGAAGCAGGAGAATCAGAAGAAGCAGAAGTAGAAACAGAAAGAGAAGTAGAAGAAGGAGAAGCAGAAGTAGAATCAGAAGAAACAGAAGAAGAAGAAGAAGAAACAGAAGCAAAAGAAACAGAAGAAGGAGAAGAGCAGAAGCAGAAGCAGAAGGAAAAGCAGAAGCAGAAGGAGAAGCAGAAAGAGAAGCAGGAGAAGCTGAAGAGGCAGGAGAAGAAGAAGCAGAAGAAACAGGAGAAGCCGAAGAAGCAGAAGCAGAATCTGAAGCAGAAGGAGAAACAGAAGAAGCACAATCTGAAGCAGAAGCAGAAGAAACAGAAATAGTAGAATAAGCAGAAGCAGTTGCACCAGGAGAAGCAGAAGGAGAAGAAGGAGAAGGCGAAAGAGAAGGATTAGGAGTAGGAGAAGCAAAAGGATAAGCAGAAGCGGAAAGAGACGCAGAAGGAGAAGCAGCAAGAGAAGTAGGACAAGCAGGAGAAGCAGAAGCAGGAGAAGCATAAGAAACAGAAGACGCAGAAGCAGAATGAGAAGCAGAAGGAGAAATTGAAGCAGAAGCAGAAGCAGAAGGAGAAGCAGAAAGAGAAGCAGGAGAAGCACAAGAAGCAGCAGCAGGAGAAGCAGAAGCAGAAGAAGACGAAGAAGCAGAAGCAGAACATGAAGCAGAAGGAGAAGCAGGAGAAGCAGAAGAAGCAGAATCTTGAGAAGCAGAAGGAGAAGCAGAAGCAGAAAGAGAAGCAAAAGCAAAAGGAGAAGCAGAAGAAACAGAAGAAGCAGAGGCAGTACCAGAAGAAGCAGAATATGCAGAAGCAGAAGGAGAAGCAGAAGGAAAAGCAGAAGAACGAGAAGGAGAAGGAGAAGGAGAAACAGGAGAAGCAGAAAGAGAAGCAGAAGAAGGAGCAGGAGAAGGAAAAGCAGCAGGAGAAGCAGAAAGAGCAGCAGAAGGAGAAGCAGGAGATGCAGAAACAGGAGAAGCAGATGCAGAAGAAACAGGAGAAGGACACGAAGCAGAAGCAGAAGGAGAAGCAGAAACAGATGGAGAAGCAGAAAGAGAAGGAGGGGAAGGAGAAGAAGAAGAAGCAGGATTGGCAGAAGCTTAAGAATCCGAAGAAGCAGAAGCAGAACCTGAAGCAGAAGGAGAAGCAGGAGAAGCAGAAGAAGCAGAATCTGGATAAGCAGAATGAGAAGCAGAAGGAGAAGCAGAAAGAGAATCAAAAGCAGAAGGAGAAGCAGGAGAAGCAGAAGAAGCAGAATCTGGATAATCAGAATGAGAAGCAGAAGCGGAAAGAGAATCAAAAGCAGAAGGAGAAGCAGAAGAAACAGAAGAACAGAAGCAGTAGCAGTTGCAGCAGTAGGAGAAGCAGAAGGAAAAGCAGAAGAACGAGAAGGAGAAGGAAAAACAGAAGGAGAAGCAGAAAGACTATCAGAAGGAGAAGCAGAAGAAGCATAAGGAGAAGCAGAAGCAGAAGAAGAAACATAAGGACAAGCACAAGCAGAAGGAGATGCAGAAGGAGAAGCAGGAGAAGGAGAAGCAGGAGAAGCAGAAGAAGCAGAAGCAGAAGAAGAAGTAGAAGCAGGAGAAGGAGAAAGAAGAGCAGCAGAAGCAATAGGAGAAGCAGAAGGAGAAGCAGAAGCAGAATGAGAAGCAGAAAGAGAAGCAGTAGAAGCAGAAGAAGCAGGAAAAGCAGAAGCAGAAGAAAGAGAAGAAGAAGAAGAAGAAGAAGAAGAAGAAGTAGCAGAAGGAGAAGCAGAAGAAGATGCAGAAGGAGAAGCAGGAGAAGCAGAAGAAGCAGAAGCAGAAGGAGAAGCAGAAGTAGGAGAAGAAGAAGGAGAAGGAAGGGCAGCAGAAGCAATAGCAGAAGCAGAAGGAGAAGCAGAACCAGAATGAGAAGCAGAAAGAGAAGCAAAAGAAGCAGAAGAAGCAGGAAAAGCAGAAGCAGAAGAAAGAGAAGCAGCAGCAGCAGCAGCAGCAGCAGAAGAAGAAGAAGAAGAAGAAGAAGAAGAAGAAGAAGAAGAAGAAGAAGAAGACGAAGAAGAAGAAGAAGAAGAAGAAGAAGAAGAAGAAGAAGAAGAAGAAGAAGAAGAAGAAGAAGAAGACAAAGAAGAAGAAGAAGCATAAAGAGAAGCATAAGGAGAAGCATAAGGAGAAGCAGTAGAAGCAGAAGAAGCAGAAGCAGGAGAAGCAGAAGCAGAAGAAAAAGAATAAGCAAAAGAAGCAGAAACAGAAGCAGTGGGAGAAGCAGAAGAAAGAGAAGGAGAAGGAGCAGCAGAAGGAGAAGTTGAAGCAGAAAGAGAAGCAGAAACAGAAGGAGAAGAAGAACGAGAAACAGGAGAATCAGAAGAAGCAGAAGTAGAAGCAGAAAGAGGAGAAGAAGGAGAAGCAAAAGTAGAATCAGAAGAAACAGAAGAAGAAGAAGAAGAAGAAGAAACATAAGCAAAAGAAACAGAAGAAGGAGAAGAGCAGAAGAAGCAGCAGAAGGAGAAACAGAAGCAGAAGGAGAAGCAGAAGGAAAAGCAGAAGAACGAGAAGGAGAAGGAGAAGGAGAAACAGAAGGAGAAGAAGAATGAGAAGCAGAAGAAGGAGCAGGAGAAGGAAAAGCAGCAGGAGAAGCAGAAAGAGCAGCAGAAGGAGAAGCAGGAGATGCAGAAACAGGAGAAGGAGAAGCAGAAGAAACAGGAGAAGGACAAGAAGCAGAAGCAGAAGCAGAACCTGAAGCAGAAGGAGAAGCAGGAGAAGCAAAAGAAGCAGTATCT
>NW_012301142.1:0-3400 GCF_000151885.1 Dipodomys ordii | reverse complement strand
TCCACAATGACTATCCACTCATATCTGCCACCATTTTCAACATGAGAGAAGCTTTATGCAAGGTTTGGTTGACAAGATGCTCAATGACAGAGCTCCCAGTGAAGAGGCCGCTTGCTGGACAGGAAGGCAGTGGTCTCTCTGCTGCTCAGGTGTTTCCCTTGGAGGCACTTGGCCAACACCCTGCCCAGCACCAGGTTCCACCAGAGCTAGGTCATCAGCAACCTGAAGGGTAAGCCAGTCCCAGTCTTGTACTCTAGGGACAGCAGCTTCAGAGACTGCTCTTTCTCACAGGTGCCGAGCAGCTGCTGCCCAATCAGAAGGAGACCAAAAGAGGCAGGTCAACTCCAGTCACTATAGGACCTATCTGTTTCTCCAATTTGAAGAAAACACCTATAAATAGAGACAAGTGTCACTTCATGGACAGCATCCACAAGCTCCACAGCCTAACCTGCCATACCAAGTGCAAGATTTAGCTGGGTTGCACCTTCCATGTCACGAACCTTTGCCTCTATGAGCCCTGCTGCCACTTCATCCACAAAGCCAAGGAACGCAGAGCCCTGGCCAGGACCTTTCTGCAGACCTTCCCTATCTCCAGCATATCTTTAGCTTTGCTGGATTTTCCAGTGCCAATGAGACTGCTGCCACCACGGGGCTACTAGATAGCCCCACGTCCATCATCCCAACACCCATCCTGATTGTCGATGACCTCCTGAGCTCACCTAACCTTCCTGATGGCACCAATAACCCCTTCACCTTCTAGAGCCAGGTATTTGTTCTTTACCTCTTTCATGGGGCTTCCTTTCATGTCTACCCCACCACCTTACTATTCTGATCCATGTCTGATTTCTCTCACATGTTTGATTCTCATGCCACCCCTCAGGATTCTCTCTTGGGTCAAGGCTACCTGTGCAGTGCAGCAGGAGCCATGCTGGGTCAGATTCCCCCATCTTGGACAATTTTTCAGGATAGATGCCTAGAAGTATGACTGGCTCATAGGAGAGGTCAATATTTAGCTTTCTGAGACCCTCCAAACTGCTTTCCAAAGTGGTTTGTGTAAGTGTACATTCCCACCAGCAGTGCAACAGAGTTCCTCCTTCTCTGCATCCCCTCCAACATTTGTCTTCGGCTGACTTTAGGATGTAGGCCATTCTGACTGGGGTAAGGTGGTATCTCAGGGTTCTTTATTTGCATTTCCTTTACAACCAGGGATGGTGAATATTTCCTCATGTGTTTCTTTGCCATTTTTATCTCTACTTCTGAGAAGTCTCTCTTTAGTTCCCTTGTACATTTAGTAATTGGTTTGTTGGGTTTGGGAGGGATTAGTTTCTTGAGTTCCCTGTACATACTGGATATTAAATCCTTGTCTGATATATTGCTGCTAAATATTTTTTCCCGTTAGTTGGTTTTCTTTCTAGTTTGGTTGCTATAGCTTTAGCTGTGCAGAAGCTTTTTTACTTTAAGGTAGTCTCATTTGTTGGGTCTCTTTCCCAATTTGTTGTGACCTTGCAACTCTGTTCAGGAAGTTCCTGCCTGTGCCTATATGTTCAAGTGTCTCTCCTACTCTGTCCTGTAGTAGTTTCAGAGATTCAGGTTTAATGTTAAGGTCTTTAATCCATTTTGAGTTGATGTTAGTGCATGGTGACAGGCTGGAGTCCACTTTTAGTTTTCTGCATGTGGCCGCCCAGTTTTCCCAGCACCAGTAGTTGAAGAGGCTGTGCTTCTTCCACTGTATTTCTTTGGCTCCTTTGTCAAATATCTTGCTGACTATAGGCATGTAGTTTTATTTCTGCATCTTCTATTCTATTCCCTTGGTCTTCGGGGGTCTGTTTTTTTTGGGTGGGGGGTCCGTTGGTGGGGCCTGAACTCTGGGCCTGGGTGCTGTCCCTCAGCTCTTCAGCTCAAGACTAGCGCTCTACCACTTGAGCCATAGCGCCACTTCCGGCTTTTTTCTTTTTGCTTATGTGGTGCTGAGGAATCGAACCCAGGGCCTCATGCATGCAAGGCAAGTGCTCTACCACTGAGCCACCTTCCCAGCCCCTCGGGGGTCTGTTTTTGTGCCAGTACCATGCTGTCTTTGTCATTATGGCTCTATAGTAGAGTTTGAAGTCTGGCATCGAGATCCCTCCCATGTTGTCTTTTTTACCTAGAATTATTTTGGCTATTCTAGTTCTTTTGATGTTCCATATGAATTTTTGGACTGTTTTCTGTATTTCAGCAATGTACGTTATTGGGATTTTAATAGGAATTGCATTAAATTTGTATATTAATTTTGGCATTTTCACTACATTAAGTCTGCCTATCCAAGAACATGGAAGGTCTTTCCACTTTCTGGTGTCCTCTATAATTTCTTTCTTTAAGTTTTTATAGTTTTCATTAAATAGTTCTTTTGCATCTTTGGTTAGGCTAATTTCTAAATATTTTATTTGGGGAGGAGTATTGTGAATGAGGCCGTTTCCTTGATTTCCCTTCCTGCTTGTACATTGTTTGTGTACAGGAAGGCAACTGATTTTTGTGGGTTGATTTTGTATCCTGCTACTTTGCCTAATTAGCTTAAAAGTTCTAAGAGCTTGAAGGTGAAGTTCTTTGGATCATGGAGGTGTAGTATCCTGTCATCTGCCCAGAGAGATGATTTAACTTCTTCCTTCCCTATGCAGATCTCTTTAATGTCTTTTTCTTGCCTTATTGCTCTGGCTAGGTTTCCAGAAGTATATTGATGAAGAGTGGAGAAAGTGGGAATACTTGCCTTGTTCCTGATTTTAGGAGAATTGGTTGTTTTTCCCATTAAGTATAATATTGGCTGTTGGTCTGTTGTATATGGCTTTTATTGTTTTAAGGAATGTTCCTTCTATTCCTATTTTTCCCAGAGCTTTTAACATGAATATTGTCTCTTATCAAAAGCTTTTTTTCTAAATCAGTGGAGATAATCATGTGGTTCTTGACTTTGGGTCTGTTCATATGATGGATTACATTTATTAAATTATGTAGTTAAACCATCCATGCATCTCTGAGATGAAGCCTACTTGGTCACGATGTATGATTTTTTTATATGTTTCTGGATTCTGTTGGATAGAATTTTGTTAATGATCTTTGTGTCTGTGTTCATCAAGAAGATTGGTCTGTAGTTTTTTGTTTTTTTTTTATTTGTGAACATACTGTACAGAGGGGTTACAATTACATGGGCAGGATAATGTGTACATTTCTTACCATGCATTGCAGCCTCCTCCTTTGGTTTACCCTTCACATCCCTTCCCAGCCTCCCCCCTCCCCCCAATCCCAACCCTTCTCCTCCCCCCCTTCGCCCCCCGGACCGACGTTGTAAGCTCGTTTTGGACATGACAACTTATACTCTCGTTGTTGCATCAGTCCACCTGTATCCTAAACACTGTTTTCCCCTCTCCTC
>NW_012301141.1:0-3401 GCF_000151885.1 Dipodomys ordii | reverse complement strand
TAAGCATAAGAAGCAGAATCATTGGAAGAAGGAGAAGGAGCAACAGAAAGAGAAGCAGAAGGAGAATCAGAAGGAGAAGCAGAAGAAGGAGAAGAAGAAGCAGAAGAAGCAGCAGAAGGAGAAGCAGAAGCAGCAGAAGATGCAGAAGGAGAATCAGGAGAAGCAGAAGAAGCAGAAGCAGAAGAAGAAATAGAAGTAGGAGAAGGAGAAGGAAGAGCAGAAGAAGCAATAGGAGAAGCAGAAGGAGAAGCAGAAGAAGAATGAGAAGCAGAAAGAGAAGCAGTGGAAGCAGAAGAAGCAGGAAAAGCAGAAGCAGAAGAAAGAGAAGAAGAAGAAGAAGAAGAAGAAGAAGAAGAAGAAGAAGAAGAAGAAGAAGAAGAAGAAGAAGAAGAAGAAGAAGAAGAAGAAGAAGAAGGAGAAGGAGAAGCATAAGGAGAAGCAGTAGAAGCAGGAGAAGCAGAAGCAGGAGAAGCAGAAGCAGAAGAAAAGTAATAAGCATAAGAAGCAGAATCATTGGAAGAAGGAGAAGGAGCAACAGAAGGAGAAGCAGAAGGAGAATCAGAAGGAGAAGCAGAAGAAGGAGAAGCAGAAGCAGAAGAAGCAGCAGAAGGAGAAGCAGAAGCAGCAGAAGATGCAGAAGGAGAAGCAGGAGAAGCAGAAGAAGCAGAAGCAGAAGGAGAAGCAGAAGTAGAAGTTGGAGAAGGAGAAGAAGGGCAGCAGAAGCAATAGAGAAGCATTAGGAGAAGCAGAAGCAGAATGAGAAGCAGAAAGAGAAGCAGTAGAAACAAGAAGAAGCAGGAGAAGCAGAAGCAGCAGAAGGAGAAGAAGAAGAAGTAGAAGAAGAAGAAGAAGAAGAAGAAGAAGAAGAAGAAGAAGAAGAAGAAGAAGAAGAAGAAGAAGAAGAAGAAGAAGAAGAAGAAGAAGAAGGAGAAAGAGAAGCAGTAGAAGCAGGAGAAGCAGAAGCAGAAGAAAAAGAATAAGCATAAGAAGCAGAATCAGAAGGAGAAGCAGAAGCAGGAGAAGCAGAAGCAGAAGAAGCAGCAGAAGGAGAAGCAGAAGCAGAAGAAGATGCAGAAGGAGAAGCAGGAGAAGCAGAAGAAGGAGAAGGAGAAGGCGAAAGAGAAGGATTAGGAGTAGGAGAAGGAAAAGGATAAGCAGAAGCAGAAAGAGACGCAGAAGGAGAAGCAGCACGAGAAGTAGGAGAAGCAGGAGAAGCAGAAGCAGGAGAAGCAGAAGAAACAGAAGACGCAGAAGCAGAATGAGAAGCAGAAGGAGAAATTGAAGCAGAAGCAGAAGCAGAAGGAGAAGCAGAAGCAGAAGGAGAAGCAGAAGAAGGAGAAGGAGAAGCAGAAAGAGAAGCACAACGAGAAGCAGGAGAAGCAGAAGCAGGAGAAGCAGAAGCAGAAGAAACATAGGAAGGAGAAGAAGCAGAAGCAGAAGGAGAAGCTGAAACAGAAGGAAAAGCAGAAAGAGAAGCAGGAGAAGCAGAAGAAGCATCAGCAGGAGAACCAGAAGCAGAAGAAGCCGAAGAAGCAGAAGCAGAACCTGAAGCAGAAGGAGAAGCAGGAGAAGCAGAAGAAGCAGAATCTGGAGAAGCAGAAGGAGAAGCAGAAGCAGAAAGAGAAGCAAAAGCAGAAGGAGAAGCAGAAGGGGAAGCAGAAGAAACAGAAGAAGCAGAGGCATTAGCAGAAGAAGCAGAAGATGCAGAAGCAGAAGGAAAAGCAGAAGAACGAGAAGGAGAAGGAGTAGGAGAAACAGAAGGAGAAGCAGAAAGAGAAGCAGAAGAAGGAGCAGGAGAAGGAAAAGCAGCAGGAGAAGCAGGGATGCAGAAACTAGAGAAGCAGAAGCAGAAGAAACACAAGAAGGACAAGAAGCACAAGCAGAAGGAGAAGCAGAAACGAAGGAGAAGCAGGAAGAGGAGGGAAAGCAGAAGAAGCAGAAGCAGGAGAAGCAGAAGCATAAGAATGTGAAGAAGCAGAAGGAGAACCTGAAGCAGAAGGAGAAGCAGGAGAAGCAGAAGAAGCAGAATCTGAAGAAGCAGAATAAGAAGCAGAACGAGAAGCAGAAGCAAAAAGAGAATCAAAAGCAGAAGGAGAATCAGAAGAAACAGAAGAAGTAGAAGCAGAAGCAGTTGTAGCAGAAGCAGAAGGAAAAGCAGAAGAACAAGAAGGAGAAGGAGAAACAGAAGGAGAAACAGAAGGAGAAGCAGTAAGAGACGCAGGTAAAGCAGACGAAGAAGAAGCAAAAGGAGAATCAGAAGGAGAAGCAGAAGAAGGAGAAGGAGAAGCAGAAGAAATGCAGAAGGAGAAGCAGGAGAAGCAGAAGAAACAGAAGCAGGAGGAGAAGCAGGAAGAGCAGAAGAAGCAGAAGCAAAAGGAGAAGCAAAAGAAGGAGAAGCAGAAGCAGAAGGAAAAGCACAAGCAGAAGGAGATGCAGAAGGAGAAGCAGGAGAAGCAGTAGAAGAAGAAGCTGAAGGAGAAGCAGAAGTAGGAGAAGGTCAAGGAGGAGAAGCAGAAGGAGAAGCAGAAGCAGAATGAGAAGCAGAAAGAGAAGCAGGAGAAGCACAAGAAGCAGAAGCAGGAGAAGCCGAAAGAGAAGAAGCAGAAACATTATCAGAAGTAGAAGCAGAAGCAGAAGGAGAAGCAGCAGAAGAAGTAGAACCAGAAATTCAGGCAGGAGAAACAGAAGAAGCAGAAGCAGAAGGAGAAGCAAAAAGAGAAGCACAAGGAGTAGTAAAAGAAGCAGCAGAAGGAGAAGCAGCAGAAGAAGCAGAAAAACAAGCAGGAGAAGCAGAAAGAGAAGTAGAAGCAGAAGAAGCAGAACCAGAAGAAGAAGCAGTAGAAGCATAAGAAGCAGAAGCAGGAGAAGCAGAAGCAGAAGAAAAAGAAGAAGCATAAGAAGCAGAAATAGAAGCAGAGGGAGAAACAGAAGAAGGAGAAGGAGCAACAGAAGGTGAAGCAGAAGGAGATGCAGAAGCAGAAAGAGAAGCAGAAACAGAAGGAGAAGTTGGAGAATCAGAAGAAGCAGAAGCAGAAAGAGAAGCAGAAGAGGGAGAAGGAGAAGCAGAAGCAGAAGGACAATCAGGAGAAGCAGAAGAAGCAGAAGCGGGAGAAGCAGAAGAAGAAGAAGAAGAAGAAACAGAAGAAGGAGAAGGAGCAGAAGGAGAAGCAGAAGCAGAAGGAGAAGCAGAAATAGAAACAGAAGCAGAAGAAGCAGTTGCAGGAGAAGCAGAAGCAGAAGATCAGAAGAAGCTGAGAGCAGAGGAGAACCTGAAGCAGAGAGAAGCAGAGCATCAGAAGCTGGAAAAGCAGATGCAGAGATACAGAACAAGCAGAAGAGCAGTAGCAGACGAGAAGCAGAGATAAGATGGAGAAGGAGAAGGATTAGGAGTAGAGAGCAGA
>NW_012301140.1:0-3401 GCF_000151885.1 Dipodomys ordii | reverse complement strand
ATCAGCTTCAGGTCCTGCTTCTGCTTCTTCGGCTTCTTCTGTTTCTTCTGCTTCTGCTTCTCCTGCTACTGCTTCTTCTGCTTCTCTTTCTGCTTCTCTTTTTGCTTCTGCTTCTCCTTCTGCTCCTTCTCCTTCTTCTGTTTCTTCTTCTTCTTCTCCCGCTTCTGCTTCTTCTGCTTCTCCTTCCTTTCCTCTGTTTCTGCTTCTCCTTCTCCTTCTTCTGCTTCTCTATCTGCTTCTGCTTCTTCTGATTCTCCAACTAATCCTTCGTCTTCTCCTTCTGTTTCTGCTTCTCTTTCTGTTTCTGCATCTCCTTCTGCTTCACCTTCTGCTGCTCCTTCTCCTTCTTCTGTTTCTCCCTCTGCTTCTGCTTCTTATGCTTCTTCTTGTTCTTCTGCTTCTGCTTCTCCTGCTTCTGCTTCTTATGCTTCTACTGCTTCTTCTTCTGCTTCTGCTTCTTCTGCTTCTACTTCTCTTTCTGCTTCTGCTTCTCCTGCTTGTTTATCTGCTTCTTCTGCTGCTTCTCCTTCTGCTGCTTCTTCTACTTCTCCTTCTGCTTCTCTTTTTGCTTCTCCTTCTGCTTCTGCTTCTTCTGTTTCTCCTGCCTGAATTTCTGGTTCTACTTCTTCTGCTGCTTCTCCTTCTGCTTCTGCTTCTACTTCTGCTTTTGTTTCTGCTTCTTCTGCTTCTATTCTTTCGGCTTCTCCTGCTTCTGCTTATTGTGCTTCTCCTGCTTCTTTTTCTGCTTCTCATTCCTCTTCTGCTTCTCCATCTGCTTCTGCTTATCCACCTGCTCCTACTTCTGCTTCTCCTTCAGCTTCTGCTTCTTCTGCTTCTCCTGCTTCTCCTTCTGCATCTCCTTCTGCTTGTGCTTGTCCTTATGCTTCTTCTTCTGCTTCTGCTTCTCCTTCTCCTTATTTTGCTTCTCCTTTTGCTTCTGCTTCTTCTGCTTTTCCTGCTTCTCCTTCTGCTTCTGCTTCTTCTGCTTCTCCTGCTTCTCCTTCTGCATCTTCTTCTGCTTCTGCTTCTCCTTCTCCTTCTCCTTCTTCTGCTTCTCCTTCTGATTCTCCTTGTACTTATTCTTCTTCTGCTTTACCTGCTTCTCTTTCTGCTTCTCCTTCTGCTTCTCCTTCTGTTTCTCCTTCTCCTTCTTGTTCTTCTGCTTTTCCTTCTGCTTCTGCTTCTGCTACAACGGCTACTGCTTCTACTTCTTCTGTTTCTTCTGCTTCTCCTTCTGCTTTTGATTCTCTTTCTGCTTCTGCTTCTCCTTCTGCTTCTCATTCTGTTTCTACAGATTCTGCTTCTTCTGCTTCTCCTGCTTCTCCTTCTGCTTCAGGTTCTGCTTCTGCTTCTTCGGATTCTTATGCTTCTGCTTCTCCTGCTTCTGCTTCTTCTGCTTCCCCTCCTTCTCTTTCTGCTTCTCCTTCTGTTTCTGCTTCTCCTTCTGCTTCTGCTTCTTGTCCTTCTCGTGTTTCTTCTGCTTCTCCTTTTTCTGCATCTCCTGCTTCTCCTTCTGCTGCTCTTTCTGCTTCTCCTGCTGCTTTTCCTTCTCCTGCTCCTTCTTCTGCTTCTCTTTCTGCTTCTCCTTCTGTTTCTCCTTCTCCTTCTCCTCCTGCTTCTGCATCTTCTGCTTCTTCTGCTACTGCCTCTGCTCCTTCTGTTTCTTCTGCTTCTACTCCTGCTCTCCTGCTTTTGCTTCTCTTTCTGCTTCTGCTTCTCCTTCTGCTTCTCCAGATTCTCCTTCTTCTGCTTCTCCTGCTTCTCCTTCTGCTTCAGGTTCTGCTTCTGCTTCTTCTGCTTCTTCTGCTTCTGCTTCTCTTGCTGCTGCATCTTCTGCTTCTCCTGCTTCTCTTTCTGCTTTTCCTTCTGTTTCTGCTTCTCTTTCTGCTTCTGCTTCTTCTCCTTCTTCTGTTTTTTTCTGTATTTGCATCTCCTGCTTCTGCTTCTCCTGCTTCTCGTTCTGCTTCTTTTTCTGCTTCTCCTTCTCCTTCTCCTTCTGCTTCTCCTTCTGTTTCTGCTTCTCCTTCTGCTTCTGCTTCTGCTTCAATTTCTCCTTCTGATTCTCATTCTGCTTCTGCGTCTTCTGTTTCTTCTGCTTCTCCTGCTTCTCCTACTTCTCGTGCTGCTTCTCCTTCTGCGTCTCTTTCTGCTTCTGCTTATCCTTTTGCTTCTCCTACTCCTATTCCTTCTCTTTCGCCTTCTCCTTCTGCTTTTCCTGCTTCTCATGGTGCTTCTGCTTCAGCTTATTCTACTATTTCTGTTTCTTCTGCGTCTGCTTCAGATTGTGCTTCTTCTGTTTCTCCTTCTGCGTCAGATTCTGCTTCTCTTTCTTCGGCTTCTGCTTCTTCTGCTTCTCGTGCTGCTGCTTCTTCTGCTTCTCCTTCTTCTCTTTCTGCTTTTCCTTCTGTTTCTGCTTCTCCTTCTGCTTCTGCTTCTTCTCCTTCTTCTGTTTCTTCTGCTTCTGCTTCTCCTGCTTCTGCTTCTCCTGCTTCTCGTTCTGCTTCCCTTTCTGCTTCTCTTTCAGTTTCTCCTTCTCCTTTTCCTTCTTCTGCTTCTCCTTTTCCTTCTGCTTCTCCTTTTGCTTCTGCTTCAATTTCTCCTTCTATTTCTCATTCTGCTTCTGCGTCTTCTGTTTCTTCTGCTTCTCCTGCTTCTGGTTCTCCAGCTTCTCCTACTTCTCGTGCTGCTTCTCCTTCTGCGTCTCTTTCTGCTTCTGCTTATCCTTTTGCTTCTCCTATTCCTAATCCTTCTCTTTCGCCTTCTCCTTCTTCTTCTTCTGCTTCTCCTGGTGCTTCTGCTTCAGCTTATTCTCCTATTTCTGTTTCTTCTGCTTCTGCTTCAGATTGTGCTTCTTCTGTTTCTCCTTCTCGGCCAGATGCTTCTGATTCTACGGCTTCTCCTGAGTACTCCGCCAGGGCCCCCCCCGGGCCCCGGACATCCGGCCCCTGAGGACCCCCCAGGGGCCCCACCGGTCCCCCTACAGCATCACCCTGAGGTCCTCCAGGGCCCCCCTCGCCCCCTCTCGTCCGGGCCGTCCTTACTTTTCCCAGAGCAGCCGGGCCGCGGTCAGGTCCTGGTGGTACACGAGCGCGGTGGCCATGGCCGCCTCCACTTTGGTTCAGTGGCAGAGCGCAGCCTCCGCTGCAGCCCCAGAGCCCGGCGCCGAGCCCAGTCGGGACGCGAGGGCTCCGCACAAGCCACCGGCGAGCAGCAAATCCCGGGGCAGGCGGGGCTCGAGCCTGACTTCCGCTTGTCCGACGTGAGCGGGGCCCCGCCTTCCCGCCCCGCCTCGCCTCCGCCCCGCCATGCTCGCACACCCCGCCCACCCCGTACCATTCCCTGCTTGACCCGCCCGCCCCGCCCCTGCCCCGCCCGCCCCGCCCCCGCCCCGCCCGCACACC
>NW_012301139.1:0-3401 GCF_000151885.1 Dipodomys ordii | reverse complement strand
CAGAAGGAGAAGCAGAAGCTGAAGGAGAAGCAGTTGATGAAGTAGAACCAGAAATTCAGGCAGGAGAAACAGAAGAAGCAGGAGCAGAAGCAGAAAGAGAAGCAAAAAGAGAAGCAGAAAGAGGAGTATAAGAAGCAGCAGAAGGAGAAGCAGTAGAGGAAGCAGAAAAACAAGCAGGAGAAGCAGAAGCAGAAAGAGAAGTAGAAGTAGAAGAAGCAGAAGAAGCAGAAGAAGAAGCAGTAGAAGCATAAGAAGCAGAAGCAGGAGAAGCAGAAGCAGAAGAAATAAAGAAGCATAAAATGCAGAAGCCGAAGCAGAGGGAGAAAAAGAGGAAGGAGAAGGAGCAGCAGAAGGTGAAGCAGAAGGAGATGCAGAAGGAGAAAGAGAAGCAGAAACAGAAGGAGAAGGAGAAGTTGGAGAATCAGAAGAAGCAGAAGCAGAAGCAGAAAGGGAAGCAGAAAAAGAAGAAGCAGAAGCAAAAGGACAAGAAGGAGAAGCAGAAGAAGCAGAAGCGGGAGAAGCAGCAGAAGAAAAAGAAACAGAAGAAGGAGAAGGAGCAGAAGGAGAAGCAGAAGCAGAAAGAGAAGCAGAAGAAGCAGTAGCAGGAGAAGCAGAAGCAGAAGAAACAGAAGAAGCCCAAGAAGCAGAAGGAGAACTGAAGCAGAAGGGGAAGCAGAAGCAGCAGAAGCTGGAAAAGCAGAAGCAGAAGAAATAGAACAAGCAGAAGAAGCAGTAGCAGAAGCAGAACGAGAAGCAGAAGAAGAAGAAGGAGAAAGAGAAGGAGTAGGAGTAGGAGGAGCAGAAGCATACTTAGAAGCAGAAAGAGAAGCAGAAGGAGAAACAGAAGAAGCAGAAACAGGAGAAGCAGAAGCAGAATGAGAAGCACAAGAAGGAGAAATTGAAGGAGAAGGAGAATGCGACGGAGAAGCAGAAAGAGAAGTAGGAGAAGCAGAAGAAGAAGAAGCAGGAGAAGCAGAAGCAGAAGAAACAGAAGAAGGAGAAGAGCAGAAGCAGAAGCAGAAGCAGAAGCAGAAGGAGAAGAAGAAGAAGCAGAAGCTGAAGCAGAAGAATAAGAAACAGAAAAAGCAGAAGAAGCAGAAGAAGAAGAAGCAGGAGAAGCAGAAGAAGAAGAAGGAGAAGGAGAACGAGAAGTATTAGGAGTAGGAGAAACAGAAGGATAAGCAGAAGCAGAAAGAGAAGGAGAATGAGAAGGAGAAGCAGAAGCAGAATGAAAAGAAGAAGAAGGAGAAATTGAAACAGAAGAAGATGCAGAATAAGAGGCAGAAGCAGAAGCTGAAGGAGAAGCAGAAGATGGAGAAGGAGAAGCAGAAGGATAAGCATAAAGAGAAACAGAAGGAGAAGCAGGAGAAGCAGAAGCAGAAGAAGGAGAAGAAGCAGAAGCAGAAGCAGAAAGAGAAGTAGAAACAGAAGGAGAAGCAGAAATAGAAGCAGAAGAAGCCGAAGAAGCAGAAGCAGAACCTGAAGCACAAGGAGAAGCAGGAGAAGCAGAAGAAGCAGAATATGGAGAAGAAGAAGGAGAACCAGAAGGAGAAGCAGAAGCAGAAAGAGAAGCAAAAGCAGAAGGAGAAGCAGAAGGAGAAACAGAAGAGGCAGAAGCAGTATCAGAAGAAGCTGAAGATGCAGAAGCAGAAAGAGAAGCAGAAGGAATAGCAGAAGAACGAGAAGGAGGAGAAGGAGAAACAGAAGGAGAAGCAGAAAGAGAAGCAGAAGAAAGAGCAGTAGAAGGAAAAGCAGCAGGAGAAGCAGAAAGGGCAGCAGAAGGAGAAGCAGGAGATGTAGAAACAAGAGAAGCAGAAGAAACAGGAGAAGGACAAGAAGCAGAAGCAGAAGGAGAAGCAGAAAGAGAAGGAGGGGAAGCAAAAGAAGAAGCAGCAGGAGAAGCAGAAGCATAAGAATCCGAAGAAGCAGAAGCAGAACCTGAAGCAGAAGGAGAAGCAGGAGAAGCAGAAGAAGCAGAATCTGGAGAAGGAGAAGGAGAAGCTGAAGGAGAAGCAGAAGCAGAAAGAGAATCAAAAGCAGAAGGAGAAGCAGAAGAAACAGAAGAAGCAGAAGCAGTTGCAGTTGCAGCAGAAGCCAAAGGAAAAGCAGAAGAACGAGAAGGAGAAGGAAAAACAGAAGCAGAAGCAGAAGGAGAATGAGAAGGAGAAGCAGAAGAAGCAGAAGGAGAAGCAGAAGCAGAAAAAGCAGCAGAAGGAGAAGAAGAAGCAGAAGAAGATGCGGAAGGAGAAGCAGGAGAAGCAGAAGAAGCAGACGCAGAAGAAGAAGTAGAAGTAGGAGAAGGAGAAGGAAGAGCAGCAGAAGCAATAGGAGAAGCAGAAGGAGAAGCAGAAGCAGAATGAGAAGCAGAACGAGAAGCAGTAGAAGCAGAAGCAGAAGCAGAAGCAGAAGCAGAAGCAGAAGAAGAAGAAGAAGAAGAAGAAGAAGAGAAGAAGGAGAAGCATAAGGAGAAGCAGTAGAAGCAGAAAAAGCAGAAGCAGGAGAAGCAGAAAAAAAAGAAAAAGCATAAGAAGCAGAATCAGAGGGAGTAGTAGAAGACGAAGAATGAGCAGCAAAAGGAGAAGGAGAAGGAGAAGCAGAAGGAGAAGAAGATGCATAAGGAGAAGTAGGAGAAGCAGAAGAAGCAGAAGCAGAAAGAGAAGCAGAAGTAGGAGAAGGAGAAGGAGAAGGAAGGGCAGCAGAAGCAATAGTAGAAGCAGAAGGAGAAGCAGAAGTAGAATGAGAAGCAGAAAGAGAAGCAGTAGAAGCAGAAGAAGCAGGAAAAGCAGAAGCAGACGAAAGAGAAGAAGATGAAGAAGAAGCAGAAGAAGACGAAGAAAAAGAAGAAGAAGAAGCAGCATAAGGAGAAGCGTAAGGAGAAGCAGTAGAAACAGAAGAAGCAGAATCAGGAGAAGCAGAAGCAGAAGAAAAATAATAAGCAAAAGAAGCAGAAGAAGAAGCAGTGGGAGAAGCAGAAGAAGTAGAAGGAGAAGCAGAAGGAGAAGCAGAAGCAGAAAGAGAATCAAAAGCAGAAGTAGAAGCAGAAGAAACAAAAGAAGCAGAAGCAGTAGTCGTTGTAGCAGAAGCAGAAGGAAAAGCAGTAGGAAAAGCAGAAGAACGAGAAGGAGAAGGAGAAGCAGAAGGAGAATCACAAGTAGAAGCAGAAGAAGGAGAAGGAGAAGCAGAAGCAGAAGAAGAAGCAGAAGGAGAAGCAGAAGCAGAAGAAGATGCAGAAGGAGAAGCTGGAGAAGCAGAAGAAGCAGAAGCAGAAGGAGAAGCAGAAGTATGAGAAGGAGAAGGAGAAGGAAGGGCAGCAGAAGCTATAGGAGAAGCAGAAGGAGAAGCAGAAGAATGAGAAGAAGAAAGAGAATCAGGAGAAGCACAAATGCAGAAGCAGGAGAAGC
>NW_012301138.1:0-3402 GCF_000151885.1 Dipodomys ordii | reverse complement strand
AGCTGTGTACCCCGCTGTGTCCCGCTGTGTACCCGCTGTATCGTCTCTGTGTCCCACTGGGTCCTGCTGTGTCTCTCTCTGTGTTCCCCACTGTGTCCCGCTCTGTCTCCCGCTGTGTCCCTTGCTGTGTCCCCTGCTGTGTCCTGCTGTGTCCCCCGCTGTGTCCTTGCTGTGTCCCCGCTGGGTCCCGCTGGGTCCCACAGTGTCCCCCTCTGAGTCCGGTTGTTTCACCGCTGTGTCCCGCTGTGTCCCCACTCTATCGACGCTGTGTCCCGCTGGGTCCCGCTGTGTCCTCTCTTTGTTCCCCGCTGTGTCCCGCTGTGTCCCCCGCTGTGTCTCTCGCTGTATCCCGCTGTGTCCCCGGCTGTGTCCGGCTGTGTCCCGCTGTGTCCCCCGCTGTGTCCTTGCTGTGTTCCCGCTGTGTCCCGCTGTGTCCCGCAGTGTCCCCAGCTGTGTCCCGCTTGTCACCGCTGTGTCCCGCTTTGTCCTCACTGTGTCCCCCGCTGTGTCCCGCTTTGTCCCTGCTGTGTACCCCGCTGTGTCCCTCTGTGTCCCCCGCTGTGTCCCGCTGTGTCCCCTGCTGTGTCCCCACTGTGTCACGCTGTGATTCGCTGTGTCCGGCTGTGTCCTTGCTCTGTCTCCCTCAGTATCCAGCTGTGTGCTCCCTGTGTCCCCCGCTGTATCCCGCTGATTCCCCTGTTGTGTCCCGCTGTGTCCTGCTGTGTCACGCTCTGTCCTCTCTGTGACCCTCTGTGTCCAGCTCTGTCCCCGTTGTGTGTCCGCTGTGCCCCGCTGTGTACCCTTCTGTGTCCAGCTGTGTCCCCACTGTGTCCCGCTGTGTCCCTTCTCTTTCCCCCGCTGTCCACCGCTGTGTCCCCCGGCTGTGTACCGCAGTGTCCCCGCTGTGTCCCGCTGTGTCCTACAGTGTCCCGTGGTGTCCCGCTTTTCCCCTCTATGTCCTCTGCTGAGTCCCCTCTGTGTCCCCGCTGTGTCACGCTGTGTCCTGCTGTGTCCCGTTGTGTCCCGCTGTAAGCCTGCTGAGTCCCCCTGTGTCCACACGGTGTGTCCTGCTGTGTCATCGCTGTGTCCTCAGCTGTATCCCGCTGTGTCCTCTGCTGTGTCCCGCTGTGTCAGTCTGTGTCCCACTGTATCCCGCTGTGACCCCGCTGAGTCCCCGCTGTGTCCTCGCTGTGTCTCCCGCTGTGTCCGACCGTGTCCTCGCTGGGTCCCCTGCTGTGTCCCGCTGTGTCCCGCTCTGTCCCTGCTGTGTCCTGCTGTGTCCCGCTGTGTCCCCGCTTTGTGCCCGCTGTGTCCCGCTGTGTACTTCGTTGTGTCAGGCTGTGTCGCCCGCTTTGTCCCGCTGTGTCCCCGCAGTGTCCCCGCTGTGTCCCGCTGTGTCACACTGTGTCCCATGGTGTCCTGCTTTGTCCCCAGCTGTGTCCCCCGCTGAGTCCCCTCGCAGTCCTGCTGTGTCCTCGCTGTGTGCCCCGCTGTCTCCCACTTTGTCCCACGCTGTGTCCCACTGTGTCCTCGCTGTGTCCCCCGCTGTGTCCCACTATGTCCCCGCTGTGTCCGAAGCTGTGTCCCGCTGTGTCCCGCTGTGTACCCAGCTGTGTCCTGCTATGTTCCCGCAGTGTCCCCGCTGTGTCCCCGCTGTGTCCTGCTGTGTCCTCTATGTGTCCCCCGCTGTGTTCCGTTGTGTCCCCAGCTGTGTACCCCGCTGTGTCCCGCTGTGTCCCCGCTGTGTCCCCCGTTGTCCCCCGCTGTGTCCCCCGCTGAGTCCCTGCTGTGTCCCCGCTGTGTCCCGCTCTGTCCTCCCTGTGTCCCCCGCTGTGTCCCGCTGTGTCCCCTGCTGTGTCCCGCTGTGTCTACTGCTGTGTTCCTGCTGTGTCCCGCTGTGTCCCCCTGTGTCCTCACTGTGTCCCAAGCTGTGTCCCGCTGTTTACCCCGCTGTGTCCTGCTATGTTCCCGCAGTGTCACCGCTGTGTCCCCGCTGTGTCCTGCTGTGTCCTCGATGTGTTCCCCGCTGTGTTCCGTTGTGTCCCCAGCTGTGTACCCCGCTGTGTCCCTCTGTGTCCCCGTTGTATCGACGCTGTGTCCCGCTGTGTCCCGCTTTGTCCCCAGCTGTGTCCCCCGCTGAGTCCCCGCTGTGTCCCCGCTGTGTCCCCCTCTGTCCTCCCTGTGTCCCCCGCTGTGTCCCGCTGTGTCCCCTGCTGTGTCCCGCTGTGTCCTCGCTGTGTTCCCCGCTGTGTCCCGCTGTGTACCCCTCTGTGTACCCCTCTGTGTCCCGCTGTGTCCCCCGCTGTGTCCCGCTTTGTCCCGCTGTGTACTGCTGTGTCGCCCGCTGAGTCCCGCTGTGTCCCTGCTGTGTCCCCCCTGTGTCCCCCGCTGTGACCCGCTGTGTCCCGCTGTGTCCCCCGCTGTGTCTCGCTGTGTCCCGCTGTGTCCCGCTTTGTCCCGCTGTGTCCTCATTGTGTCTCCCGCTGTATTCCGCCGTGTCCCCCGCTGTGTCCTGCTGTGTCTACTACTGTGTCCCTGCTGTGTCTCACTGTGTCCCATGCTGTGTCCCGCTGTGTCCACTGTTGTGTCCTCTTTGTGTCCCGCTGATTGCCCCGCTATGTCCCGCTGTGTTCTCGTTGTGTCCCCCGCTGTGTCCTGCTGTGTCCTCGCTGTGTCCCCCGATGTGTCCCACTGTGTCCCCCGCTGTGTCTCATGCTTTGTGCCCGCTGTGTCCCACTGTGTCCCGCTGTGTCCCGCTGTGTCCCCCACTGTGTCCCTTTGTGTCCCCAGCTGTGTAACCCGCTGTGTAACGCTGTGTCCCCGCTGTATCGACGCTGTGTCCCGCTGTGTCCCGCTGGGTCCTCGCTGTGTTCCCTGTTGTGTCCCGCTGTGTCCCCTGCTGTGTCCCGCTATGTACACTGCTGGGTCCCGCTATGTTCACACAGTGTCCCCGCTGTGTCTCGCTGTGTACCCCTCTGTGTCCCCCTCTGTGTCCCGCGGTGTCCACCGCTGTGTCCCCCCGTGAGTCCCCGCTGTGTCCGCGCTGTGTCCCGCTGTGTCCTCCCTGTGTCCCCCGCTGTGTCCCGCTGTGTCCCCTGCTGTGTCCCGCTGTGTCCTTGCTGTGTTCCCCACTGTGTCCCGCTGTGTACTCCTCTGTGTCCCCCTCTGTGTCCCGCTGTGTCCCCCGCTGTGTCCCGCTTTGTCCCGCTGTGTACTGCTGTGTCGCCCGCTGAGTCCCGCTGTGTCCCTGCTGTGTCCCCCCTGTGTCCCCTGCTGTGACCAGCTGTGTCCTGCTGTGTCCCCCGCTGTGTCTCGCTGTGTCCCGCTGTGTCCCGCTTTGTCCCGCTGTGTCCTCATTGTGTCTCCCGCTGTATTCCGCCGTGTCCCCCGCTGTGTCCTGCT
>NW_012301137.1:0-3402 GCF_000151885.1 Dipodomys ordii | reverse complement strand
ACAGCGGGGACACAGCCGGGACACAGCGGGGACATAGGGGGACACAGCGGGGACACAGCGGGACACAGTGCGGACACAGAGGGACACAACGGGGGACACAGCGGGGACACAGTGGGACAAAGCGGGGACACAGCGAGGGACACAGCGGGGACACAGCGGGACACAGCGAGGACACAGCACGGACACAGAGGGACATAGCGGGGACATAGCAGGGACACAGCGGGGATAGAGCGGGGGACTAAGCGAGGGACATAGCGGTGGACACAGCTGGACACAGAGGCACACAGCAAAGACACAGCAGGACACAGCAGGGGACAAGCAAGTACACAGCGGGACTCAGAGGGAAACAGCGGGGACACAGCGGGACAGAGCGGGGACACAGCCGGACACAGCGGGACATAGGGGGACACAGCGGGGACACAGCGGGACACAGTGCGGACACAGAGGGACACAACGGGGGACACAGCGGGTACACAGTGGGACAAAGCGGGGACACAGAGGGGGACACTGCGGGGACACAGAGGGGGACGCTGCGGGACGCAGCCGGGGTCAAGGGAGGACACCGCAGGACACAGCGGGGGACACAGCAGGGGACACAGCGGGACACACCGGGGGACAAGCGAGGACACAGTGGAACACAGCGGGACCAAGCAGGGACACAGCGGGGACACAGCGGGGGACACAGTTGTGGACACAGCGGGACAAAACGGGGGACACAGTGGGACACAGCTGGGGACACAGTGGGGGACAGCGGCGACACAGCGGGACACAGCGGGACACAGCGGGGGACACAACGGGGACACAGCGGGGACACAGTGAGACACAGCGAGGACACAGCGGGACACAGCGGGACATAGTGGGGACACAGCGGGGACACAGCGGGGATAGAGCGGGAGACTCAGCGGGGGACAGAGCGGTGGACACAGTTGGACACAGTGGGACACAGCATGGACACAGCGGGACACAGCTGGGGACAAGTGGGATTCAGAGGGAAACAGCGGGGACACAGCGTGGGACACAGCGGGGGACAGCAGGGACACACTGGGGGACAATGGGGACACAGAGGGACACAGCGGGGGACACAGCCGGGGACACAGAGGGACACAGCAGGGGACAAGCGAGGACACAGCAGGACACAGCTTGACACAGCGGGGACAGAGCGGGGACACAGCGGGGGACACAGCGGGATAGAGCGGGGAAACAGCGGGGGACACAGCGGGACACAGCGGGACACAGCTGGGACACAGCGGGGCACACAGCGGGGACAAAGCGGTGGACACAGAGATACACAGCGGGACATAGTGGTGGACACAGCGGAACACAGCGGGGTCACAAAGGGGGACACAGCAGGACACAGCAGGGACACAGCGGGACACAGCGGGGGAAAATGTGGGACCCAGCGCGGGACATAGCAGGGTACACAGCGGGGACACAGTGGGACACCGCGGGGAACACAGTGGGGACACAGCGGAGACACAGCGGGGGACACAGCGGGGGAAACAGCTGGACACAGCGGGACACAGCAGGGACTCAGCGGGTGACATAGCGAGAGACAGCGGGACACAGCGGGATACAGCGGGGGACACAGCGGGACACAGCGGGGAAACAGCGAGGACACAACGGGACATAGCGGGACACAGCGGGGGACACAGCGGGAAACAGCGCGGGACATAGTGGAGGAAACAGCGGGACACAGCGGGGAACACAGCGGGACACGGCGGGACACAGCGGGGGACAACGGGGACACAGCAGGACACAGCGGGGAACAGAGCGAGGACACAGCGGGACACAGTGGGACACAGCTGGGATACAATGGGACACATCGGGACACAGCGGGGTACACAGCGGGACACAGCGGGGACACAGCGGGGACACAGCGGTGGACACAGAGGGACACAGAGGGGGACACAGCGGGACACAGTGGGGGACAAAAAGGGACACAGCGGGGTACACAGCGTGACACAGCGGGGGACACAGTGGGGGACAGCGGCGACACAGCGGGACACAGCGGGACACAGCAGGGGACACAACCGGGACATAGTGGTGACACAGCGGGACACAGCGGGACACAGCAGGAACAAAGCAGGGACACAGCGGGACACAGCAGGGACACAGCAGGACAGAGCGGGGACACAGCAGGTACAGAGTGGGACACAGCGGGTGACACAGCGGGACACAGCGGGACACAGCGAGGACACAGCGGGGATAGAGCAGGGGACTCAGCCGGGGACAGTGCGGTGGACACAGCTGGATACAGAGGGACACAGCAAGGACACAGCGGGACACAGCAGGGGACAAGCGAGGACACAGCGGGACTCAGAGGGAAACAGCGGGGACACAGCGGGGGACACAGCGGGGGACATCAGGGACACACTGTGGGACAACGGGGACACAGCGGGACACAGCGGGGGACACAGCGGGGGACACAGCAGGACACAGCAGGGGACAAGCGAGGACACAGCAGGACACAGCTTGACACAAGGGGACACAGCGGGGACACAGCGGGACACAGCGGGACACAGCGGGAACACAGCGGGGACACAGCGGGACACAGCACGGACACAGCAGGACAAAGCGGGCACACAACAGGTACACAGTTGGACACAGCGGGGACACAGCGGGTGACACAGCAAGACACAGCGGGACACAGCGGGATACAGCGGGGGACAGAGCGGACACAGCGGAGGACACAGCGCGGGACAGAGTGGGACACTGGGCGGGACACAGCGGGGAAACAGCGGTACACAGCGCGGGACACAGCGAGGGACACAGCGGGGACACAGCCGGACACAGCGGGATATAGGGGGACACAGCGGGGACACAGCGGGACACAGTGCGGACACAGAGGGACACAACGGGGGACACAGCGGGGACACAGTGGGACAAAGCGGGGACACAGCGAGGGACACAGCGGGACACAGCGGGGAAACAGAGGGAGAGAGTGGCGACACAGCGGGACACAGCGGGACACAACAGGATGCAGCGAGACACAGCGGGCGACACAGCGGGAAACAGCACGGGACATAGTGGAGGAAACAGCGGGACACCGCGGGGAACACAGCGTGAAACAGCGGGACACAGCGGGGGACAACGGGGACACAGCGTGACACAGCGGGGAACAGAGGGAGACAGCGGCGACACAGCGGGACACAGCAGGACACAACAGGACGCAGCGAGACACAGCGGGCGACACAGCGGGTAACAGCACGGGACATAGTGGAGGAAACAGTGGGGACACAGCGGTGACACAGTGGGACACAGTGGGGAAAGAGCAGGGGACAAAGCGGGGGACAGAGCGGTGGACAGCGGGGACACACCTTGGGCAACGGGGACACAGCGGTTCACAGATGGGGACACAGCAGGACACAGCGGGGAACAGCGGGGGACACAGCGGGACACAGC
>NW_012301136.1:0-3402 GCF_000151885.1 Dipodomys ordii | reverse complement strand
TGCTGTATCCCCGATGTGTCCCGCTGTGTCCTCGCTGTGTCCCGCTGTGTCCCCCCTGTGTCTCCCCTGTGTCCTTTTTGTCCCTGGTGTGCCCTCGCTGTGTAACTGCTGAGTCCCTCTGTGTCCCCGCTGTGTCCCCACTGTGTCCCGCTGTGTCCCCTGCTGTGTCCCGCTGTGTCCCCGGCTGTGTCCCCCGCTGTATCCCGCTCTTTCCCGTTGTGTCCCGCTGTGTCCTTGCTCTGTCCCCATTTGTGTCCCGCTGTGACATCTCTGTGTCCTGCGCTGGGTCCCGCTGTGTCCCCATGTGTCACGCTGTGTCCTCGCTGTGTATCCCTCTGTGTCCCGCTGTGTCCTCGCTGTGTCCCCCACTGTGTCCCCGCTGTTGACCCGCTGTGTCCCAGCTTTGTCCCCCGCTGTGTCCCACTGTGTCCATGCTGTGTCCTGCTCTGTCACCCGCTGTGTCCCGCTGGTGCCCCCGCTGTGTCCCGCTGTGTCTCTGCTGTGTCCCCACTGGGTCCCGCTGTGTCTCGCTGTGTCCCCGCAGTTTCCCCGCTTTGTCCCGCTGTGACTGTGGTGTGTCCTGGCTGTGTAAATGCTATGTCCCTCTGTGTCCCCGCTGTGTTCCACTGTGTCCCGCAGTGTCCCCCTATGTCCCCGCTGTGTCCCCCGCTGTGTCCCACTGTGTCCCCCGCTGTGTCCCCGCTGTGTCCCTGCTGTGTCCTCCTGTGTCCCGCTGTGTTCTTGCTGTGACCCCCGCTGTGTCCCGGTGTGTCCCCCGCTGTGTCCTGTTGTTTCCCGCTGTGTCCCGCTGTATCCACCGCTGTGTCCCGCTGTTTCCCCCGCTGTGTCCGGTTGTATTTCCCGCTGTGTCCCGCTGTGTATTGCTGTGTACGGGCTGTGTCCCACTGTGTACCAATGTGTCCCAGCTGTGTGCCAGCTGTATCTCCCTGCTCTGTCCCTACTGTGTCCCGCTGTGTCCCGCTGTGTCCCCCGCTGTCCCCCGCTGTGTCCCCTCTGTGTCCCGCTGTGTCTTCGCTGTGTCCCGCTGTGTCCTCTCTGTGTCCTCGCTGTTTCCCGCTGTGTCCTGCTGTGTCCAGCTGTGTCCCCGCTGTCCCCCGCTGTGTCCCCTGCTGTCTCCCCGCTGTGTCCAGCTGTGACCTGTTTTGTCCCGCTGTGTCCCGCTGTGTCCCCGCTTTGACCCTGCTTTGTCCACTCTGTGTCCCGCTATGTCCCGCTGTGACCCCCGCTGTGTCCCGCTGTGTCCCCTGCTGTGTCCCCCGCTGTGTCCCGCTGTGTCCCGTTGTGTTCTCGCTGTGTCTCGCTCTGTCCCGCTTTGTCCTGCTGTTTCCTGCTGTGTCCGCCTCTGTGTCCCTCGCTTTGTCCCGCTGTGTCCCCGCTGTGTCCCCGCTGGGTCCCGCTGGGTCCCGGCTGTGTGCCCGCTGTGTCCCGCTGTGTCCCTGGTGTGTCCTCGCTGTGTAACTGCTATGTCCCTCTGTGTCCCCGCTGTGTCCCACTGTGTCCCGCAGTGTCCCCCTATGTCCCCTCTGTGTCCTCGCTGTATCCCCTGCTGTGTCCCACTGTGTCCCCCTCTGTGTGCCGCTGTGTCCCCGCTGTGTCCCAGCTCTGTCCCACTGTGTCCCCGTTTTTCCCCGGTTTGTCCCCACTGTCCCCCGCTATGTCCCTCGCTGTGTACCTCTGTGTCTCGCTTTGTCCTCGCTTGGTTCCTGTGATGTCCCGCTGTGGCTCCGCTGTGTCCCTGCTGTGTTCCACTCTCTCCCGCTGTGTGCAGCTCTGTGTCCCCCGCTGTGTCCATCGCTGTGTCACCCTGTATCCCGGTTTGTCCCGCATTGTCCCCGCTGTGTCCCACTGTTCCGCTGTGTAGCCCGCTGTGTCCCACTGTGTCCCGCTGTGTGCCCCCTTTGTTCCCCTCTGTGTCCTGCTGTGTCCCCTGCTGTGTCCCCACTGTGTCCCGCTGTGTCCCGCTGTGTCCCGCTGTGTACCCTGCAATGTCCTGCTGTGTCCCCCGATGTGTCCCGCTGTGTCCCGCTGGGTCCCGCTGTGTCCCCACTGTGTCCCGCTGTGTCCCCGCTGTGTCCCGCTGTGTCCCCGTTGATCCCTGGTATGTCCCCATTTGTCCCCCGCTGTGTCCCTCGCTGTGTACCTCTGTGTCCCCCTCTGTCCTCGCTTTGTCCCCGCGATGTCCTGCTGTGTCCCCGCTGTGTCCCTGCTGTGTTCCACTCTCTCCCGCTGTGTTCGGCTCTGTGTCCCCTGCTGTGTTCCCCGTTGTGTCCCGCTGTATCCCGGTGTGTCCCGCTTTGTCCCCCGCTGTGTCCCGCTGTTTCCCACTGTTGCCCTGCTGTGTCCCCGCTGTGTCCCGCTCTGTACCACGCTGTGTCCCACTGTGTCCCGCTGTGTGCCCCCTTTGTTCCCCGCTGTGTAACGCTGTGTCCCCCTTTGTGTCCTGCTGTGTCCGCCGCTGTGTCCCTGCTGTGTCCCTTTGTGTCCCGCTGTGTCCCGCTGTATACCCCCAGTGTCCTGCTGTGTCGCCGATGTGTCCCGCTGTGTCCCGCTGTGTCCCCACTGTGTCCCGCTGTGTCCCCGCTGTGTCCCCTGCTGTATCCTCGCTGTGTCCCCCGCTGTTTCCCGCTGTTTCCCCCACTGTGTCACCCGCTGTGTCCTTTGATGTGTCCCCAGCTGTGTCCCGCTGTGTCCCCTGCTGTTTACTGCTGTGTCCCAAACTGTGTCCCCCGCTTTGTCCCCGCTGTGTCCCCCGCTGTGTCCTTGTTGTGTTTCGTGCTGTGTCCCGCTGTGTCCCGCTGTGTCCCCCGCGGTGTCCGGTTGTGTTTCGTGCTGTGTCCCGCTGTGTCCCGCTGTGTCCCCGCTGTGTCCCCGCTGTGTCCCCTGTGTGTCCCACTGTGTCCTCGCTGTGTCCCCCGCTGTGTCCCCGCTGTGTCCCACTCTGTCCCCGCTGTGTCCCCGCTGTGTCCCCCGCTGTTTCCCCACTGTGTCCCACTCTGTCCCCTCTGTGTCCCGCTATGTCCTGCTGTGTCCCCCGCTGTGTCCCACTGTGTCCCCCTTGTGTCCGGTTGTGTTTCCCGCTGTGTCCCGATGTGTCCCACTGTGTCGCCGCTTTGTCACTGCTGTGTCTCGCTGTGTCCCGCTGTGTCCACGCTGTGTCCCGCTCTGTCCCAAGCTGTGTCCCGCTGTGTCCCCCGCTGTGTTCCGCTGTGTCGCTGCTGTGTCCCGCTGTGTCCCTGCTGTTTCCCCGGTGTGTCCAGCTGTGTCCCCGCTGTGGCCTTGGTGTGTTACCTGCAGTGTCCCTCTGTGTCCCGCTTTGTCCTCGTTGAGTCCCCTGCTATATCCCGCTGTGTTCCCGCTTTGTCCCGCTGTGTCCCCGCTGTG
>NW_012301135.1:0-3402 GCF_000151885.1 Dipodomys ordii | reverse complement strand
ACACAGCGAAACACAGCGTGACACAGTGGGGACATAGCAGGGGACACAGCGGGACACAGCGGGGGACACAGAGGGACACAGCGGGGTACACAGCAGGGACAAAGCGGGACACAGCGGGGGACACAGCGAGGACAAAGCGGGACACAGCGGTGACTCAGCGGGACACAGCTGGGGACACTGCGGGACACAGCGGGACCCAGCGGGGACAAAGCGTGAGACACAGCAGTGGACAGAGCGGGAGACAGAGGCGGACACAGCGAGGACACAGCGGGACACAGCGGGGACACAGAGGTGTCTCGGGGGGGCCACAGCGGGGGACAAAGCGGGACACCACGGAACACTGCGGGACACAGCGTGAAACAGCGGTGAACCTGCGGGGACACAGCGGGGGACACAGCGGGACACAGTGGGGACACAGCGGGGACACTGCGAGACCCAGCAGGACACAGCGGGACACAGCAGGACACAGCGCGGGACACAGCGGGACACAGCGGGGGACACAGCGGGACACAGCGGGGACACAGAGGGGACTCAGCAGTGGACATAGCGGGGGACAAAGCGGAACACCACAGGACACAGTGGGACACAGCGGGACACAGCGGGGACACTGCGGGTACACAGCGGGACAAAGCGGGGGACCCAGCGGGACACAGCGGGACACAGCAGGACCCAGCAGGGAAACAGGGGGGACACAGTTTGAAACAGCGAGGACACAGCGGGACACAGCGGGACACTGCGGGGCACAGCGGGAGACACAGCAGGACACAGCGGGGGACACAGGGAGGACACAGCGGAACACAGCATGGGACAATGCGAGGACACAGCGGGAAACAGCGAGACACAGCGGGACCCAGCGGGGACCCAGCAGTGGACACAGCGGGACACAGAGGGGGACAAAGCGGGACACCACGGAACACAGCAGGACACAGCGTGAAACAGCGGTGAACCTGCGGGGACACAGCATTACACAGCGGGGGACCCAGCAGGACACAGCGGGACACAGCTGGACACAGCGGGGGACACAGCCGGACACAGCAGGGACACAGCGGGGACACAGCGGGACCCAGCAGGACACAGCGGGGGACACAGCGGGACACAGCGGGACACAGCGGGGGACACAGCCGGACACAGCAGGGACACAGTAGGACACAGCGTGGGACAAAGCGGGAGACAGCGGAGGAAACAGCGAGGACACAGCTGGACACAGCGGGGACACAGAGGGGACTCAGCAGGGGACATAGAGGGGAAAAAGCGGGACACCACGGGACACAGTAGGACACAGCGGGACACAGCGGGGACACTGCGGGACACAGCCGGGGGACACAGCGGTGGACAGCGGGGGACAGAGAAGGGACAAAGCAGGACACAGAGGGGACACAGCTGGACACAGAAGGGTACACAGCGGGGCACAGCGGACACACAATGGGGACAGAGCTGGACACAGAGGGACACAGATGGGACAGAGCGTGACACAGCGGGACTCAGCGGGACACAGCAGGGGACTTAGCGGGACACAGCGGGGGACACAGGGAGGACACAGCTGGACATTGAGGGAGACAGAGCGAGGACACAGCCGGACACAGCGAAACACAGCGTGACACAGTGGGGACACAGCAGGGGACACAGCGGCACACAGCGAGGGACACAGAGGGACACAGCGGAGTACACAGCAGGGACAAAGTGGGACACAGCGGAGGACACAGCGAGGACAAAGCGGGACACAGCGGTGACACAGCGGGACACAGCGGGGACACAGCAAGGACACAGCGGGGGACACAGCGGGATACAGCCGGACACAGCCGGGGACACAGCGGGACACAGCGAGAGACACAGCGGGGGACACAGCGGGACACAGCGGGGAACAAAGAGAGGACACAGCGGGACCCAGCGGGACACAGCGTCGATAGAGCGGGGACACAGCGGGACACAGAGGTGACACAACGGGACTCAGCGGGGGACACTGCGGGACCCAGCGGGACCCAGCGGGGACACAGCAAGGACACAGCGGGGGACACAGCGGGAAACAGCGGGACACAGCGGGGGACACAGCGAGTGACACAGCGGGGGACACAGTGGGACACAGTGGGGAACACAGAGAGAGACACAGCAGGACACAGCGGGACACAGCGTCGATATAGCGGGGACACCGCGGGGTACACAGCTGTTGACACAACGGGACACAGTGGGGGACACAGCGGGACACAGCGGGACACAGTGGGGCACAGCGGGGACAAAACGGGAGACACAGTGGGGAACAGAGCAGGACACAGCGGGGGACACAGAGAGGACACAGTGGGGACACAGCGAGACTCAGCCGGGGACACAGCGGGGGACAAAGCGGGACACCACGGGACACAGTGGGACACAGCGGGACACAGCGTGGTCACTGCGGGACACAGTGGGGGACAAAGCGGGACACAGCGGGACACAGCGGGGACGCAGCAGGACACAGCAGGACACAGCGGGACACGGCGGGGGACACAGCGGGACACAGAGGGGGACACAGCGAGGACACAGCGGGACACAAAGGGACACAGCGGGGGACAGAGCGAGGACACAGTGGGGGACAAAGTGGGGGAAACAGCTGGACACAGCGGGGAACACAGCGAGGACACATCGGGACCCAGCGGGACACAGCGTCGATACAGCGGAGACACAGCGTTACACAGCATGGTACAAAGCTGTGGACACAACGGGATACAGTGGGGGCACAGCAGGACACAGCGGGATGCAGTGGGACACAGCGGGACACAGCGGGACACAGCGGGGACAGAGCGGGACACAGTCGGACACAGCGAGACACAGCGGGGGACACAGCGGGAGACAAAGAGGGACACCACGGAACACAGCGGGACACAGCAGGAAACAGCAGTGACACTGCGGGGACACAGTGGGACACAGCGGGGGACACAGCGGGACACAGAGGGGGACAGAGTGGGACACAGTGGGGGACACAGCTGGACACAGCAGGGGAAACAGTGGGGGACACAGCGGGACACAGCGGGACACAGCGAGGACACAGCGGGACAGAGTGGGACACTGCAGGGCACAGCGGGGGACACAGCGGGACACAGCGGGGGACACAGCGAGGACACAGCGGAACACAGAGTGGGACACAGTGAGGACACAGCGGGACACAGCGGGACACAGCCGGGTCCCAGCAGTGGACACAGCGGGACACAGCTGGGGACACAGTGGGACACAGCGGGGGACACATGGAGGACTCAGCGGGACAAAGCGGGGACACAGCGGCGACTCACCGGGGGACACAGCGGGGGACAAAGCAGGACACCACGGAACACAGCAGGACACAGCGTGAAACAGCGGTGAACCTGCGGGGACACAGCGGGACACAGCGGGGGACACAGCGGGACACAACGGGACACGGCGGGGGACACAGCT
>NW_012301134.1:0-3402 GCF_000151885.1 Dipodomys ordii | reverse complement strand
ACGAGAAGGAGAATAGAAGAAGCAGAAGGAGATTTTAGGAAAAGCAGACGAAACAGAAGCAGACAGAGAAGCAGAAGAAGGAGAAGGAGAAGCCGGAGCAGAAGAAGAAGCAGAAGGAAAAGCACAAGCAGAAGGAGATGCAGAAGGAGAAGCAGGAAATGCAGAAGACGCAGAAGCAGAAGGAGAAGAAGGAGAAGAATCAGAATAAGAAGAAGCAGAAGCAGAACTAGAAAGAGAAGCCGACGAAGAGAAGCTGAACGAGAAGAAGGAGAAACAGAAGAAGCAGAAGCGGGAGAAGCAGAAGAAGAAGAAACAGAAGAAGGAGAAGGAGCAGATCCAGAAGAAGAAAGCAGAAGCAGAAGGAGAAAGCAGAAAGAGAAGCAGAAAAAGCAGTATAAGCAGTAAGCAGGAGAAACAGAAGCAGAAGAAACAGGAGAAGGACAAGAAGCAGAAGCAGAAGCAGAAGGAGAAGCAGAAACAGAAGGAGAAGCAGAAAGAGAAGGAGGGGAAGCAGACGAAGCAGAAGCAGGAGAAGCAGAAGCATAAGAATCCGAAGAAGCAGAAGCAGAACCTGAAGCAGAAGGAGAAGCAGGAGAAGCAGAAGAAGCAGAATCTGGAGAAGCAGAAGGAGAAGCAGAAGCAGAAAGAGAAGCAGCAGAACAAGTAGAACCAGAAATTCAGGCAGGAGAAACAGAAGAAGCAGAAGCAGCAGCAGAAGGAGAAGCAAAAAGAGAAGCAGAAGAAGAAGAACCAGCAAAAGGAGAAGCAGCAGAAGAAGCAGAAAAACAAGCAGGAGAAGCAGAAGCAGAAAGAGAAGTAGAAGCAGAAGAAGCAGAAGAAGAAGAAGTAGAAGAAGAAGCAGAAGAAGCATAAGAAGCAGAAGCAGGAGAAGCAGAACCAGAAGAAAAAGAAGAAGCATAAGAAGCAGAAGCAGAGGGAGAAGCAGAAGAAGGAGAAGGAGCAGCAGAAGGAGAAGCAGAAGGAGAATCAGGAGGAGAAGCAGAAGAAGGAGAAGCAGAAGCAGAAGAAGCAGAAGAAGAAGCAGAAGCAGAAGAAGATGCAGAAGGAGAAGCAGGAGAAGCAGAAGAAGCAGAAGCAGAAGGAGAAGCAGAAGTAGGAGAAGGAGAAGGAAGGGCAGCAGAATCAATAGCAATAGCAGAAGCAGAAGGAGAAGCAGAATGAGAAGCAGAAAGAGAAAGAGAAGCAGTAGAAGCAGAAGAAGCAGGAAAAGCAGAAGCAGACGAAAGAGGAGAAGAAGAAGAAGAAGAAGAAGAAGAAGAAGAAGAAGAAGAAGAAGAAGAAGAAGAAGAAGAAGAAGAAGAAGAAGAAGGAGAAGCATAAGGAGAAGCAGTAGAAGCAGAAGAAGCAAAAGCTGGAGAAGCAGAAGCAGAAGAAAAAGAATAAGCAAAAGAAGCAGAAGCAGAAGCAGAAGCAGAAAGAGGAGAAGAAGGAGAAGCAGAAGTAGAATCAGAAGAAACAGAAGAAGAAGCAGCAGAATAAACAGAAGCAAACGAAACAGAAGAAGGAGAAGAGCAGAAGCAAAAGCAGAAGGAGAAGCAGAAGCAGAAGGAGAAGCAGAAAGAGAAGCAGGAGAAGCAGAAGAAGCAGGAGAAGCAGAAGCAGAAGAAAAAGGAGAAGCCGAAGAAGCAGAAGCAGAATCTGAAGCAGGAGAAACAGAAGAAGCACAATCTGAAGCAGAAGCAGAAGAAATAGAAATAGTAGAATAAGCTGAAGCAAAAGCAGCAGGTGAAGCAGAAGAAGAAGAAAGAGAAGGCGAAAGAGAAGGATTAGGAGTAGGAGAAGCAAAAGGATAAGCAGAAGCAGAAAGAGACGCAGAAGGAGAAGCAGCACGACAAGTAGGAGAAGCAGGAGAAGCAGAACGAGAAGAGCAGAAGCAGAAGGAGAAGCAGAAGCAGAAGGAGAAGCAGAAGGAGAAATTGAAGCAGAAGCAGAAGGAGAAGCAGAAGAAGGAGAAGGAGAAGCAGAAAGAGAAGCAGAAAGAGAAGCAGAACGAGAAGCAGGAGAAGCAGAAGCAGGAGAAGCAGAAGAAACAGAAGAAGGAGAAGAAGCAGAAGCAGAAGGAGAAGCAGAAACAGAAGGAAAAGCAGAAAGAGAAGCAGGAGAAGCAGGAGAAGCAGCAGCAGGAGAAGCAGAAGCAGAAGAAGCCGAAGAAGCAGAAGCAGAACCTGAAGCAGAAGGAGAAGCAGGAGAACCAGAAGAAGCAGAACCTGGAGAAGCAGAAGGAGAAGCAGAAGCAGAAAGAGAAGCAAAAGCAGAAGGAGAAGCAGAAGAAACAGAAGAAGCAGAGGCAGTAGCAGAAGAAGCAGAAGATGCAGAAGCAGAAGGAGAAGCAGTAGGAAAAGCAGAAGAACGAGAAGGAGAAGGAGAAACAGAAGGAGAAGCAGAAAGAGAAGCAGAAGAAAGAGCAACAGAAGGAAAAGCAGCAGGAGAAGCAGAAAGAGCAGCAGAAGGAGAAGCAGGAGATGCAGAAACAGGAGAAGCAGAAGCAGAAGCAGAAGAAACAGGAGAAGGACAAGAAGCAGAAGCAGAAGCAGAACCTGAAGCAGAAGGAGAAGCAGAAGAAGCAGTATCTGGAGAAGCAGAATGAGAAGCAGAAGCGGAAAGAGAATCAAAAGCAGAAGGAGAAGCAGAAGAAACAGAAGAACAGAAGCAGTAGCAGTTGCAGCAGTAGGAGAAGCAGAAGGAAAAGCAGAAGAACGAGAAGGAGAAGGAAAAACAGAAGGAGAAGCAGAAAGAGAAGCAGAGGAGAAGCAGAAGAAGCAGAAGGAGAAGCAGAAGCAGAAGAAGAAACATAAGGCCAAGCACAAGCAGAAGGAGATGCAGAAGGAGAAGCAGGAGAAGCAGAAGAAGCAGAAGCAGAAGAAGAAGTAGAAGCAGGAGAAGGAGAAAGAAGAGCAGCAGAAGCAATAGGAGAAGCAGAAAGAGAAGCAGAAGCAGAATGAGAAGCAGAAGGAGAAGCAGTAGAAGCAGAAGAAGCAGGAAGAGCAGAAGCAGAAGAAAGAGAAGAAGAAGAAGAAGAAGAAGAAGAAGAAGAAGAAGAAGAAGAAGAAGAAGAAGAAGAAGAAGAAGAAGAAGAAGAAGAAGAAGAAGAAGAAGGAGAAGCATAAGGAGAAGTATAAGGAGAAGCAGTAGAAGCAGAAGAAGTAGAAGCAGGAGAAGTAGAAGCAGAAGAAAAGGAATAATCATAAGAAGTAGAATCAGAGGAAGAAGCAGTAGGAATAGGAGATGGAGAAGTAGAAGGAGAATCAGAAGGAGAAGAAGGAGAAGTAGAAGTAGAAGAAGTAGCAGAAGGAGAAGCAGAAGAGATGCAGAAGGAGAAGCAGAGAAGAAGAGAAGTAGAAGCTGAAGGAGAAGTAGAAGTAGGAGAAAAGAAGAGAAGAA
>NW_012301133.1:0-3402 GCF_000151885.1 Dipodomys ordii | reverse complement strand
GAAGCAGAAGAAACTGAAGAAGCAGAATCAGTAGCAGAAGAAGCTGAAGATGCAGAAGCAGAAATAGAAGCAGAAGGAATAGCAGAAGAACGAGAAGGAGAAATAGAAGGAGAAGCAGAAGGAGAAGCAGGAAAAGCAGAAGAAACAGAAGCAGACGGAGAAGCAGAAGAAGGAGAAGGAGAAGCCAGAGCAGAAGAAGAAGCAGAAGGAAAAGCACAAGCAGAAGGAGATGCAGAAGGAGAAGCAGGAAATGCAGAAGACACAGAAGCAGAAGGAGAAGAAGGAGAAGAATCAGAATCAGAAGAAGCAGAAATAGAAAGAGAAGCCGACGAAGAGAAGCAGGACGAGAAGCAGGAGAAGCAGAAGAAGCACAAGCGGGAGAAGCAGAAGAAAAAGAAACAGAAGAAGGAGAAGGAGCAGAAGCAGGAGAAGCAGAAGGAGAAGCAGAATGAGAAGCAGGAAAAGCAGAAGAAGCAGAAGCAGGAGAAGCAGAAGGAGAAGAAACAGGAGAAGGACAAGAAGCAGAAAGAGAAGCAGTAGAAGCAGAAGAGGCAGGAAAAGCAGAAGCAGAAGAACGAGAAGAAGAAGAAGACGAAGAAGAAGAAGCAGCAGCAGCATAAGGAGAGGCATAAGGAGAAGCATAAGGAGAAGTTTAAGGAGAAGCAGTAGAAGCAGAAGAAGCAGAAGCAGGAGAAGCTGAAGCAGAAGAAAATGAATAAGCAAAAGAAGCAGAAGCAGAAGCAGTGAGAGAAGCAGAAGAAGGAGAAGGAGAAGGAGCAGCAGAAGGAGAAGCAGAAGCAGAAAGAGAAGCAGAAACAGAAGGAGAACAAGAAGGAGAAGCAAGAGAATCAGAAGAAGCAGAAAGAGAAGAAGAAGGAGAAGCAGAAGTAGAATCCGAAGAAACAGAAGAAGAAGAAGCAGAAGAAACAGAAGCAAAAGAAACAGAAGAAGGAGAAGAGCAGTGGGTGAAGCAGAAGCAGAAGGAGAAGCAGAAAGAGAAGCAGGTGAACCAGAAGAAGCAGGAGAAGCAGAAGCAGAAGAAACATGAGATGCCGAAGAAGCAGAAGCAGAATCTGAAGCAGAAGGAGAAACAGAAGAAGCACAATCTGAAGCAGAATCAGAAGAAACAGAAATAGTAGAATAAGCAGAAGCAGAAGCACCAGGACAAGCAGAAGAACAAGAAGGAGAAGGCGAAAGAGAAGGATTAGGAGTAGGAGAAGCAAAAGGATAAGCAGAAGCAGAAAGAGACGCAGAAGGAGAAGCTGCACGAGAACTAGGCGAAGCAGGAGAAGCAGAAGTAGGAGAAGCAGAAGAAACAGAAGACGCAGAAGCAGAATGAGAAGCAGAAGGAGAAATTGAAGCAGAAGGAGAAGAAGAAGCAGAAGGAGAAGCAGAAGAAAGAGAAGGAGAAGTAGAAGCAGAAAGAGAAGCAGAAAGAGCAGCACAACGAGAAGCACAACGAGAAGCAGGAGAAGCAGAAGCAGGAGAAGCAGAAGCAGAAGAAACATAAGAAGGAGAAGAAACAGAAGCAGAAGGAGAAGCAGAAACAGAAGGAAAAGCAGAAATAGAAGCAGGAGCAGCAGAAGAAGCAGCAGCAGGAGAAGCAGAAGCAGAAGAAGCCGAAGAAGCAGAAGCAGAACCTGAAGCATAAGGAGATACAGGAGAAGCAGAAGAAGCAGAATCTGGAGAAGCAGAAGGAGAAGCAGAAGCAGAAAGAGAAGCAAAAGCAGAAGGAGAAGCAGAAGGAGAAGCAGAAGAAACAGAAGAAGCAGAGGCAGTAGCAGAAGAAGCAGAAGATGCAGAAGCAGAAGGAGAAGCAGAAGCAGTAGTAGAAGCAGAAGAAGGAGAAGCAGAAGGAGAAGCATAAAGAGAAACAGAAGGAGAAGCAGGAGAAGCAGAAGCAGGAGAAGCAGAATCAGAAGAAATAGAAGAAGGAGAAGAAGCAGAAGCAGAAAGAGAAGCAGAAACAGAAGGAGAAGCAGAAAAAGAAGCAGAAGAAGCCGAAGAAGCAAAAGCAGAACCTAAAGCAGAAGGAGAAGCAGGAGAAGCAGAATCTGGAGAAGAAGAAGGAGAACCAGAAGGAGAAGCAGAAGCAGAGGGAGAAACAAAAGAAGGAGAAAGAGCAGAAGAAGGTGAAGCAGAAGGAGATGCAGAAGCAGAAAGAGAAGCAGAAACAGAAGGAGAAGAAGAAGGAGAAGTAGGAAAATCAGAAGAAGCAGAAGCAGAAGCAGAAAGAGAAGGAGAAGAAGGAGAAGGAGAAGCAGAAGGAGAAGGACAAGCAGGAGAAGCAGAAGAAGCAGAAGCGGGAGGAGCAGAAGAAGAAGAAGAAGAAGAAGAAGAAGAAGAAGAAGAAGAAGAAGAAGAAGAAGAAGAAGAAGAAGAAGAAGAAGAAGAAGAAGAAGAAGAAGAAGAAGAAGAAGAAGAAGAAAAAGAAGAAGAAGAAGAAACAGAAGAAAGAGAAGGAGCAGAAGGAGAAGCAGAAGCAGAAGGAGAAGCAAAAGAGAAGCAGAAGAAGCGGAAGAAGCAGTAGCAGGAGAAGCAGAAGCAGAAGAAACAGAAGAAGCCCAAGAAGCAGAAGGAGAACCTGAAGCAGAAGGAGAAGCAGAAGCAGCAGAAGCTGGAAAAGTAGAAGCAGAAGAAACAGAACAAGCAGAAGAAGCAGAAGAAGAACGAGAAGCAGAAGAAGAACAAGGAGAAAGAGAAGGATTAGGAGTAGGAGAAACAGAAGGATAAGCAGAAGCAGAAAGAGAAGGAGAATGAGAAGGAGAAGCAGGAGAAGCAGAAGAAGCAGAAGCAGGAGAAGCAGAAGCAGAATGAAAAGCAGAAGAAGGAGAAATTGAAACAGAAGAAGATGCAGAAGGAGAAGCAGAAGCAGTAGAAGAAGCAGAAGAAGGAGAAGCAGAAGGAGAAGCATAAAGAGAAACAGAAGGAGAAGCAGGAGAAGCAGAAGCAGGAGAAGCAGAATCAGAAGAAATAGAAGAAGGAGAAGAAGCAGAAGCAGAAAGAGAAGCAGAAACAGAAGGAGAAGCAGAAATAGAAGCAGAAGAAGCCGAAGAAGCAAAAGCAGAACCTAAAGCAGAAGGAGAAGCAGGAGAAGCAGAAGAAGCAGAATCTGGAGAAGAAGAAGGAGAACCAGAAGGAGAAGCAGAAGCAGAAAGAGAAGCAAAAGCAGAAGGAGAAGCAGAAGGAGAAGCAGAAGAAACAGAAGAAGCAGAATCAGTAGCAGAAGAAGCTGAAGATGCAGAACCAGAAAGAGAAGCAGAAGGAATAGCAGAAGAACGAGGAGGAGAAACAGAAGGAGAAGCAGAAGGAGACGCAGGAAAAGCAGAAGAAACAGAAGCAGACGGAGAAGAAGGAGAAGGAGAAGCCGAAGCAGAAGAAGAAGCAGAAGGAAAAGCACAA
>NW_012301132.1:0-3402 GCF_000151885.1 Dipodomys ordii | reverse complement strand
AGGTAAGCAGATGAAGAAGAAGCAGAAGGAGAATCAGAAGGAGAAGCAGAAGAAGGAGAAACAGAAGCAGAAGAAGATGCAGAAGGAGAAGCAGAAGAAGCAGAAGCAGAAGGAGAAGCAGGAAAAGTAGAAGAAGCAAAAGGAGAAGCAAAAGAAGGAGAAGGAAAAGCAGAGGCAGAAGAAGAAGCATAAGGACAAGCACAAGCAGAAGGAGATGCAGAAGGAGAAGCAGAAGAAGCAGAAGCTGAAGGAGAAACAGAAGTAGGAGAAGGAGAAGGAGGAGAAGCAGAAGCAGAAGCAGAATGAGAATCAGAAAGAGAAGCAGGAGGAGGACAAGAAGCAGAAGCAGGAGAAGCCGAAAGAGAAGAAGCACAAACAGAAGCAGAAGGAGAAGCAGAAGCAGAAGGAGAAGCAGCAGAAGAAGTAGAATCAGAAATTCAGGCAGCAGAAACAGAAGAAGCAGAAGCAGAAGGAGAAGTAGAAGCAGAAGAAGCAGAAGAAGAAGAAGAAGCAGTAGAAGCATAAGAAGCAGAAGCAGGAGAAGCAGAACCAGAAGAAAAAGAAGAAGCATAAGAAGCAGAAGCAGAGGGAGAAACAGAAGAAGGAGAAGGAGCAGCAGAAGATGAAGCAGAAGGAGATGCAGAAGGAGAAAGAGAAGCAGAAACAGAAGGAGAAGAAGAAGGAGAAGTTGGAGAATCAGAAGAAGCAGAAGCAGGAAGAGAAGCAGAAGAAGGAGAAGGAGAAGCAGAAGGAGAAGGACAAGCAGGAGAAGCAGAAGAAGCAGAAGCGGGAGAAGCAGAAGAAGAAGAAGAAACAGAAGAAGAAGAAGGAGCAGAAGGAGAAGCAGAAGCAGAAGGAGAAGCAGAAAGAGAAGCAGAAGAAGCAGTAGCAGGAGAAGCAGAAGCAGAAGAAACAGAAGAAGCCGAAGAATCAGAAGGAGAACCTGAAGCAGAAGGAAAAGCAGAAGCAGCAGAAGCTGGAAAAGCAGAAGCAGAAGAAACCGAACAAGCAGAAGAAGCAGAAGCAGAACGAGAAGCAGAAGAAGAGGGAGAAAGAGAAGGATTAGGAGTAGGAGGAGCAGAAGCAGAATAAGAAGCAGAAAGAGAAGCAGAAGGAGAAGCAGAAGGAGAAACAGAATCAGAAGCAGGAGAAGCAGAAGCAGAAGCAGAAAGAGAAAGCACAAGAAGGAGGAATTGAAGGAGAAGGAGAATGTGACGGAGAAGCAGAAGGGGAAGAAGGAGAAGCAGAAGAAGAAGAAGCAGGAGAAGTAGAAACAGAAGAAACAGAAAAAGCAGAAGAAGCAGAAGAAGAAGCAGCAGGAGAAGCAGAAGAAGAAGAAGGAGAAGGAGAAATCGAAGGATTAGGAGTAGGAGAAACAGAAGGATAAGCAGAAGCAGAAAGAGAAGGAGAAGGAGAAGCAGGAGAAGCAGAAGAAGCAGAAGCAGGAGAAGCAGAAGCAGAATGAAAAGCAGAAGAAGGAGAAATTGAAACAGAAGAAGATGCAGAAGGAGAAGCAGAAGCAGAAGGAGAAGCAGAAAATGGAGAAGCAGAAGGAGAAGCAGAAGTAGAAGCAGAAGGAGAAGCAGGAGAAGCAGAAGCAGGAGAAGCAGAATCAAAAGAAATAGAAGAAGGATAAGAACCAGAAGCAGAAAGAGAAGCAGAAACAGAAGGAGAAGCAGAAATAGAAGCAGAAGAAGCAGAAGCAGAACCTGAAGCAGAAGGAGAATCAGGAGAAGCAGAAGAAGCAGAATCTGGAGAAGAAGGAGAACTAGAAGGAGAAGCAGAAAGAGAAGCAGTTGAAACAGAAGAAGCAGAAGCAGAAGCAGTAGCAGAAGAAGCTGAAGATGCAGAAGCAGATAGAGAAGCAGAAGGAATAGCAGAATAACGACAAGGAGAAACAGAAGGAGAAGAAGAATGAGAAGCAGAAGGAGAAGCAGGAAAAACAGAAGAAGCAGAAACAGACGGAGAAGAAGGAGAAGCAGAAGCAGAAGAAGAAGCAGAAGGAAAAGCACAAGCAGAAGGAGATGCAGAAGGAGTAGCAGGAGAAGCAGAAGAAGCAGAAGCAGAAGGAGAAGCAGAAGGAGAAGAAGCAGAATCAGAAGAAGCAGAAGGAGAAGTAGAAAGAGAAGCCGACGAAGAGAAGCAGAACGAGAAGCAGGAAAGCAGAAGAAGCAGAGCGGGAGAAGCAGAAGAAGAAGAAACAGAAGAAATAGAAGGAGCAGAAGCAGAAGGAGAAGCAGAAAGAGAAGCAGGAAAAGCAGAAGAAGCAGAAGCAGGAGAAGCAGAAGCAGAAGAAACAGGAGAAGGACAAGAAGCAGAAGCAGAAGGAGAAGCAGAAACAGAAGGAGAAGCAGAAAGAGAAGGAGGGGAAGCAGTAGAAGCAGAAGCAGGAGAACCAGAAGCATAAGAATCCGAAGAAGCAGAAGCAGAACCTGAAGCAGAAGGAGAAGCAGGAGAAGCATAAAAAGCAGAATCGGGAGAAGCAGAATGAGAAGCTGAAGGAGAAGCAGAAGCAGAAAGAGAATCAAAAGGAGAAGTAGAAGCGGAAGAAACAGAAGAAGCAGAAGCAGTAGCAGTTGCAGGAGAAGCAGAAGGAGAAGCAATAGTAAAAGCAGAAGAACGAGAAGGAGAAGGAGAAACAGAAGGAGAAACAGAAGGAGAAACAGAAGGAGAAGCAGAAGATACAGAAGGAGAAGCAGAAGGAGAAACAGAAGCAGAAGAAGCAGCAGAAGGAGAAGCAGAAGCACAAGAAGATGCAGAAGGAGAAGCAGGAGAAGCAGAAGAAGCAGAAGCAGAAGGAGAAGTAGGAGAAGGAGAAGGAAGAGCCGCAGAAACAATAGGAGAAGCAGAAGGAGAAACAGAAGCAGAATGAGAAGCAGAAAGAGAAGCAGTAGAAGAAGAAGAAGCAGGAAAAGCAGAAGCAGCAGAAAGAGAAGAAGAAAAAGAAGAAGAAGAAGAAGAAGAAGAAGAAGAAGAAGAAGAAGAAGAAGAAGAAGAAGAAGAAGAAGAAGAAGAAGAAGAAGAAGAAGAAGAAGAAGGAGAAGAAGAAGAAGAAGAAGAAGAAGAAGAAGAAGAAGAAGAAGAAGAAGAAGAAGAAGAAGAAGAAGAAGAAGAAGAAGAAGAAGAAGAAGAAGAAGAAGAAGAAGAAGAAGGAGAAGGAGAAGGAGAAGCAGTAGAAGCAGAAGAAGCAGAAGCAGGAGAAGCAGAAGCAGAAGAAAAAGAATAAGCAAAAGAAGCAGAATCAGAGGGAGAAGCAGAAGAAGGAGAAGCAGATGCAGAAGATGCAGCAGAAGGAGAAGCAGATGCAGAAGATGATGCAGAAGGAGAAGCAGAGAAGCAGATGACGGAGAAGAGACGCGAAAGAGAATGATTAGAGTAGAGAAGCAAATGATAAGCAGAAGC
>NW_012301131.1:0-3403 GCF_000151885.1 Dipodomys ordii | reverse complement strand
GTGGGACACAGTGGGGACACAGCGGGACACAGCGGGGGATTACAGCTGGGACACAGCTGGGACACAGCTAGGGACAAAGCGGGGGACACAGCGGGACACAGCGGGGAACACAGCGAGGACCCAGCGGGACCAAGCAGGACACAGAGTCGATACAGCGGGGGACACAGCGGGACACAGAGGGACACAGCGGAGGACAGAGCGCAACACAGTGAGGGACACAGGGAGGACAAAGCGGGACACAGCTGGGACACAGCGGGACATAGCGGGGGACAGAGCGGGACACAGCGGGGGACACAGGGAGGACACAGCGGGACACAGCGGGGACACAGCGGGGACTCAGTAGAGGACACAGCAAGGGACAAAGCAGGGACACAGCGGCGACTCAGCGGGAGACACAGCGGAGGACATAGCGGTTCACCACGGAACGCAGCGGGACACAGCGGGAAACAGCGGTGACCCTGCGGGGACACTGCGGGGGACCCAGCGGGACACAGTCGGGGACAGAGCGTGGGACACAGTGAGACACAGCGGGGACAAAGCTGGACAGAGCTGGGTACACAGCGGGACACAGCGGGGTCACAGCGGGACACAGGGGGTCACAGAAGGGACACAGCGGGACACAACGGGGGACACAGCGGGGACACAGAGAGGACACAGCGGGACACAGCGGGGACACAGCAAGGACACAGCGGGGGACACAGCAGGGGACACAGCGGAACACAGCGGGACACAGCAGGGAAAACAGGGGGCACACAGCGGGGATACACCGGGACTCAACGGGGGACACATCAGTACACAGCGGGACACAGCGGACAGAGCAGGACACAGCGGGGGACACAGCGGGACACAGAGGGGGACACAGAAGGGAACACAGTGAGGACACAGCGGGACACAGCGGGGGACACCGCGGGACACAGCGGGGGACACAGCAAGGACACAGCAGGACCAGCGGGACACAGCGTCGATACAGCGGGGAAACAGCGGGGTACACAGCTGGGGACACAACGGGACACAGCAGGGGACACAGCGAGGACACAACGGAACACAGCGTGGGACACAGCGAGGACACAGCGGGACACAGCGTGACACATCGGGGACACAGCAGTGACACAGCAGGGACACAGCGGGGACACAGCGGGACACAACGGGACACAGCGGCGGACACAGCAGGACACAGCGGGGGAAACGGCGGTGGACCCAGCGGGACACAACGGGGAATACAGCGAGGACACAGCGGGACCAAGCCGGACACAGCGTCGATACAGCGAGGACACAGTGGGACCCAGCGGGGTACAAAGGTGGAGACACAAAGGGACACAGTGGGGGACACAGCGGGACACAGCGGGACACAGTGGGACACAGCGGGGACAAAGTGTGAGACAGTGGGGGACAGAGCGGGAGACAGCGGGGGAAACAGCGAGGACACAGCGGGACACAGCGGGGTACACAGGGACACAGCGGGGACTCAGCGGGGGACACAGTGGGGGACATAGTGGGACACCACGGAACACAGCGGGACACAGCGGGAAACAGCGGTGACCCTGCGGGGACAGAGCGGGACACAGCGGGGGACCAAGCGGGACACAGTGGGGGACAAAGCGTGGGACACAGCGAGACACAGCAGGGACAAAGCTGGACACAGCGGGGTACACATCGGGACACAGCGAGGACACAGCGGGACACAGGGGGTCACAGCAGGGACACAGTGGGACACAGCCGGACACAACGGGGGACACAGCAGGACACAGCGGGGGACACAGCGAGGTCACAGCAGGACACAGCGGGGAAACAGCAAGGACACAGCGGGGGACAAAGCAGGGGACATAGCAGAACACAGCGGGACACAGCGGGGTACACAGGGGGGACACAGCGGGGACACAGCGGGACTCAGCGGGGGACACAGCAGTACACAGCGGGACACAGCGGGACACAGCGGGACACAGAGTGGGACACAGAGGGGTACACAGCGGGACACAGCGGGACACAGTGAGACACAGCGGGGACAAAGTGTGAGACACAGCAGGGGACAGAGCGGGAGACAGCGGGGGACACAGCAAGGACACAGCGGGACACAGCGGGGACACAGCGGAGACTCAGCGTGAGACACTGCGGGGGACAAAATGGGACACCACGGAACACAGCAGGACACAGCGGGAAACAGGGGTGACCCTGCGGGGACACAGCGGGACACATCGGGGACACAGCGGGGACACAGCGGGACACAGCGGGGGACACAGTGGGACACAGCGGGGGACACAGCGAGGACACAGCGGAACATAGCAGGGAAACAGCGGGACACAACGGGGACACAGCAGTTGAAACAGCGGGACACAGCGGAGGACACAGCGGGACACAGTGGGGGACACAGCGGGAGACACAGCGAGACACAGCCAGACACAGCGGGGGACACAGGTGGGACACAGCGGGACACAGCGGGCCTCAGCGGGGGACACAGCAGTACACACCGGGACACAGCAGGGGACACAGCGGGACACAAAGGACACACATGAGACACAGGGGGGACACAGCAGGACACAGCGAGGGAAACAGCGAGGACACATTGGGACACAGCGGGGACACAGCGGGACTCAGCGGGGTACACAGCAATACACGCAGTATACAGCGGGACACAGCGGGGACACAGCAGAGACACAGCGGGGGACACAGCGGGACACAGCGGGGACAAAGCGGGGGACATAGCTGGGGACACAGCGGGACACAGCGGGGACATAGCGGGACCCAGCGGGGAAACAGCGGGGACTCAGGGGGGGGACACAGAGGGACAAAGGTGGTCACAGCGGGACACAGCGGCGACACAGCAGGGACACAGCGGCAGACACAGCCGGACACAGTGGGACACAGCGGGGACACAGCAGGACACAGCGGGGGACACAGCGGGGACACAGTGGGACACAGAGGGACACAGCGGAGGCCAGAGCAGAACTCAGCGAGGGACACAGTGAGGACACAGTGGGACACAGCGGGGACACAACGGGACATAGCGGGAGACACAGCGGGGGACACAGCGGGACACAGCGGACACACATGGGACACAGGGGTACACAGCGGGACAGAGCGAGGGAAACAGCGAGGACACATTGGGACACAGCGGGGACACAGCGGGACACAGCGGGGACACAGCGGGGACTCAGCATGAGACACTGCGGGGGACAAAATGGGACACCACGGAACACAGCGGGATACAGCGGGAAACAGCGGTGACCCTGCGAGGACACAGCGGGACACAGCGGGGGACACAGCGGGACACAGCGGGGACACAGCGGAACACAGTGGGTGACAGAGCGTGGGACACAGCGAGACACAGCGGGGACCAAGCTGGACACAGTGGGGTTCACAGCGGGACACAGCGGGGACACAGCTGGTACACAGCGGGACAAAGCGG
>NW_012301130.1:0-3403 GCF_000151885.1 Dipodomys ordii | reverse complement strand
ACAGCGGGGTACACAGCTGTTGACACAACGGGACACAGTGGGGGACACAGCGGGACACAGCGGGGCACAGCAGGGACAAAACGGGAGACACAGTGGGGAACAGAGCAGGACACAGCGGGGGACACAGAGAGGACACAGTGGGGACACAGCGAGACTCAGCCCGGGACACAGCGAGGGACAAAGCAGGACACCACGGTACACAGTGGGACACAGCGGGACACAGCGGGGTCACTGCGGGACACAGTGGGTGACAAAGCGGGACACAGCGGGACACAGCGGGACCGAAGCGGGGGACCCAGCGGGGGACAGCGGAGACAGAGAGTGGCCACAGTGAGACACAGCGGTGACACAACTGGACACAGCGGGATACACAGCGGGACAGAGCGGGCACACAGCGGGGACACAGCGGGACACAGCGGGACACAGCGGGGACACAGCGGGACACAGCGGGACAAAGCGGGAGACACAGCGGGACACAGCAGGCACACAGCGGGGACACAGCGGGACACAGCGGGACACAGCGGGGACAAAGCGGGACACAGCTGGACACAGCGGGATACAGCGGTGGACACAGCGACACACAGTGGTGGTCCCAATGAGGACACAGCAAGACACAGCAGGGACACAGCGAGGACACAGCTGGGGACACAGTGGTGGACACAGCGGGACACAGCGGGGAACACAGCGAGGACACAGCGGGACACAGCGGGACACAGCGTCGATACAGCGGGGACACAGCGTTACACAGCATGGTACACAGCGTGGTACACAGCTGTGGACACAACGGGACACAGTGGGGGCACAGCCGGACACAGCGGTACACAGTGGGACACAGCGGGGAAAAAGCGTGAGACACAGCGGGGACAGAGAGGGAGACAGTAGGGGACTCAGCGAGGACACAGCGGCACACAAAGGGACACAGCGGGAAACAGAGGTGAACCTGCGGGGGCACAGCTGGACACAGCGGGACACAGCGGGGACACAGCGAGGACACAGCGGCACACAAAGGGACACAGCGGGAAACAGAGGTGAACCTGCGGGGACACAGCGGGACACAGTGGGGGACACAGCGGGACACAGTGTGGGACACAGCGGTGAAACAGCGGGACCCAACGGGACACAGCATGGGGACACAGCGAGGACACAGCGGGACCCAACGGGACACAGCAGGGGGACACAGCGAGGACACCACGGAACACAGCGGGACACAGCGGGAAACAGAGGTGAACCTGCGGGGACACAGCGGGACACAGTGGGGGACACAATGCGAAACAGCGGGGGACACAGCGGGACACAGTGGGGGACAGAGTGTGGGACACAGTGAGACACAGCGGGGACAAAGCTGGACACAGCGGGGTACAAAGAGGGACACAGCGGGGACACAGCGGGACAAAACGGGGGACACAGCAGGACAGAGCGGGACACAGCGGGGGACACAGCGAGACATAGCAGGGGACACAGTGAGACATAGCAGGGGACACAGCGGGGGACACAGAGGGACACAGCGGGACACAGCGGGGGACACAGGGAGGACAAAGTGGGACACAGCGGGGGACATAGCGAGGACATATTGGGACACAGCGGGGGACACAGCGGGACACAGCGGGGAACACAGCGAGGACACAGCGGGACACACCGGGGACACAGCGAGGACACAGCGTGACATAGCGGAACACAGCGGGACACAGCAGGACACAGCGGGACACAGAGGGGGACACAGCGGGACACAGCGCAACACAGCGGGGGACACAATGGGGACACAGCGGGACACAGCGGGGGACACAGCGGGGGACAGCGGAGACAGAGAGGGGCCAAAGCGAGACACAGCGGTGACACAGCTGGACACAACGGAGTACACAGCGGGACACAGCGGGCACACAGCGGGGATACAGCGGGACACAGCGGGACACAGTAGGGACCGAGCTGGACATAGAGGAACACAGCGGAACACAGCGGGGGACACAGCGAGGACACAGCGGGACACAAAGTGGGACACCACGGGACACAGTGTGACACAGCGGGACACAGCGGGGACACTGCGGGGACACTGCAGCAACACAGCGGGACAAAGCGGGGGACACAGCGAGACACAGCGGGGACAAAGCTGGACACAGCGGGATATACACAGCAAGACACAGCGGGGACACAGCGGGGACACACCAGGACTCTGAGGGTCACAGCAGGGACACAGCGGGACACAGCGGGACACAGCAGGACACAGCGGGGGACACAGCGGGATAGAGCGGGGGACACAGCAAGGACACAGCGTGACACAGCGGAGGACACAGCGAGGACACAGCGGGACACAGCGGTGGAAAAAGTGGGATATAGCATGGACACAGCAGTGGACACAGAAGGCCACAGCGGGGGACAGAGCAGGAGACAGTGGGGGACACAGCAAGGACACAGCAGGACACAGCGGGGGACACAGCGGGACAAAGCGGGACACAGTGTGGGACACAGCAGAACACAGTGGGGGACAGAGCGTGGGACACAGCGAGACACAGCCGGGACAAAGCTGGAAACAGCGGGGTGTACACAGCAAGACAAATCGGGGACACAGCGGGGACACACCGGGATACTGAGGGTCACAGCAGGGACACAGCGGGACACAGCGGGACACAGCAGGACACAGCGGGGGATCCAGCGGGACAGAGCGGGGGACACAGCGAGGACACAGCCGGGGACACAGCGAGGACACAGCGGGACACAGCGGTGGCAAAAGTGGGACATAGCGGGGACACAGCAGTGGACACAGCGGGACACAGCGGGGGACACAGCGGGACACAGTGGGGGACACAGCAGGCGACACAGCGGGACACAGTGGGACACAGCTGGGGACACAGGGGGGACACAGCGGGACACAGCGGGGACACAGCGGGACACAGCGGGGAACACAGCAGTACACAGCAGGACACAGCGGGGACACAGCAGGCACACAGCGGGGGACACAGCGGGACACATAGGGGGACACAGAGGGGCACACAGCGGGACACAGTGGGGAACACAGCAAGGACACAGCGGGACCCAGCGGGACACAGCGTCGATACAGCAGGGACACAACGGGACACAGCAGGGACACAGCGAGACTCAGCGGGGACACAGCAGTACACACGAGGACACAGCGAGGACACAGCAGGGACACAGCGGGGACACAGCAGTAGACACAGCGGGACACATTGAGGGACACAGCGGGACACAGCAGGACACAGCGGGACACAGCCGGACACAGCGGGACACAGCGTCGATACAGCGGGGACACAGCGGGACACAGCAAGTTTCACAGCTGGGGACACAACAAGACACATCTGGGGACACAGCGAGGACACAACGGAACACAGCGTGGGACACAGCGGGACCAAGCGGGGGACACAGCGGGACACAGCAGGACCGAGCGGGGGAT
>NW_012301129.1:0-3403 GCF_000151885.1 Dipodomys ordii | reverse complement strand
CGGGGGACAAAGCGTGACAATACGGAACACAGTGTGACACAGCGGGACACAGCGGGACACAGCGGGGGAAACAGCGGGGAACAGCAGAGGACAGAGAGGGGACACAGCGGGACACAGGGGGTACACAGCTGGACACAGCGGGGTACACAGAGGGACACAGCGGGCACACAGCGGGGACACAGCGGGACACAACCGGACACAGCGGGGACACAGTGGGACACAGCGGGACAAAGCGGCAGACACAGCGGGACACAGCAGGCACACAGCGGGGACACAGCGGGACACAGCGGGACACAGCGGGGACAGAGCGGGACACAGCCGGACACAGCAGGACACAGCAGGGGACACAGCGGGACACAGTTGGGGACCCAGTGAGGACACAGCAGGACACAGCTGGGGACACAGCGAGGACACAGCGGGGGACACAGCGGGGGAAACAGCGGGACACAGCAGGAAACACAGCGAGGACACAGCGGGACACAGCGTCGATACAGCGGGGACACAGCGTTACAAGGCGTGGTACACAGCTTTGGACACAACGGGACACAGTGGGGGCACAGCCGGACACAGCGGGACACAGTGGGACACAGCAGGGACAAAGCGTGAGACACAGCGGGGGACAGAGAGGGAGAAAGCAGGGGACACAGCGAGGACACAGCGGGACACAGCGGTGACACAACGGGGACTCAGTGGGGGACACAGCGGGACACAGCGGGGGACACAGTGGGACACAGCGGGGGACACTGCTGGACACAGTGTGGGACAGAGCGGGGGACACAACGAGACACATCGGGTACAAAGCTGGACACAGCGGAGTACACAGAGGGACACAGCAGGGACACAGCGGGGAAACAGCGAGGACACAGCGGCACACAGTGGGGGACACAGCAAGGACAGAGCGGGACACAGCGGGGGACAAAGCGGGACATAGCGGGGGACACAGCGGGGACAGAGCGGGACACAGCGTGGGACACAGGAAGGACACAGAGGTACACAGCGGGGGACAGAGCGAGGACACATTGGGACACAGCGGGACTCAGCGGGGGACACAGCAGTACACAGCGGGACACAGCGGGACACAGAGGGGAAAGAGCATGGACACAGTGGGGGACACAGCGAGACACAGCGGGGGACACAGAGGGGTACACAGCGGGACACAGCGGGGAAAAAAGCGAGGCCACAGCGGAACACAGCGTGGGACACAGCGAGGACACAGCGGGACACAGCGGGACACAGTGGGGACAAAGCAGTAGACACAGCGGGACACAATGGCGGACACAGCGGAACACAGTGGGGGACACAGGGAGGACACAGCGGGACCCAGCGGGACCCAGCCTCGATACAGCGGGGACACAGCAGGACACAGCGAGGTACACAGCTGGGGACACAACAGGACACAGCAGGGGACACAGCGAGGACACAGCGGGACACAGCGGGACACAGCGGGACACTGCGGGAACATAGCGAGACACAGCGGGGTACAGAGCGGTCCACAGTGGAACACAGCTGGGGACATAGCAGGGACACAGCGGGCCACAGCGGGGGACACAGCGAGGACGTAGCGGGACACAGCGGAACTCAGCAGGGGACAAAGCGGGAGACAGCGGGGGACACAGCGAGCACACAGCAGGACACAGCGGCCACACAGAGGGGACTCAGTGGGGGACACAGCGGGGGACAAAGAGGGACACCACGGGACACAGTGAGACACAGCGGGACACAGCGGGACACTGTGTGGACACAGTAGGACAAAGCGGGGGACACAGCGGGACACAACGGAAAAAAGCGGGGGACAGAGCGGAGACAGAGTAGGGCCACAGCGGGACACCTCGGTGACACAGCTGGACACAGCGGGGTACACAGCGGGACACAGCGGGCACACAGCGGGGACACAGCGGGACACAGCGGGACACAGCGGGGACAGAGCGGGACATAGTCGGACACAGCCGGACACAGTGGGGGACACAGCGGGACACAGCGGGGAACCCATCGAGGACACAGCGGGACACAGCGGGGGACACAGCGAGGACACAGCGGGGGACACAGCAGGGGACACAGTGGGACACAGAGGGAAATACAGTGAGGACACAGCGGGACACAGCGTCGATACAGAGGGGACTCAGCGGAGGACACAGCGGGGGAAACAGCTGGGGACAAAGTGGGACACCACGGGACACAGTGTGACACAGCGGGACACAGCGGGGACACTGCGGGGACACAGCAGGACAAAGCGGGGGACATAGCGGGACACAGCAGCACACAGCAGGGGACACAGCCGGACACAGCGGGGGAAACAGTGGTGGACACAGTGGGACACGGTGGGACACAGCGGGGGACACATGGGGAACACAGCGGGACACAGCGGGGACACAGCGGGACACAGCGGGGGACACAGCGGGACACAGCGGGACACAGCGGGGAACACAGCGGGACACAGAGGGGGACACAGAGGGGTACACAGCGGGACACAGCTGGGAACAAAGCGGGTCACAGCAGGACACAGCGGGAACACAGCTGGACACAGCGGGGTACACAGTGGGACACAGGGGGCACACAGTGGGGACACAGCGGGGGACACAGCGGGACACAGCGGGTCACAGCGGGGGACGCAGCTGGGGACAGAGCGTGGGATAAAATGGGACACCAAGGGACACAGTGTTACACAGCGGAACTCAGCGGGGACACTGGGGGACACAGCAAGATAAAGCGGGGGACACAGCGGGACACAGCGGGCCACAGCGGGGGACAGCGGGGGACACAGCGGGACACAGTGGGCTACCCAGTGAGGACAAAAGCGGGACACAACAGGGGACACAGCGAGGACACAGTGGGGGACACAGCGGGGGACACAGCGAGACACAGTGGGGAACACAGCGAGGACACAGCTGGACACAACGGGACACAGCGTCGATACAGCGGGGAGGCAGCGTTACACAGCGTGGTACACACTGTGGACACAACGGGACACAGTGGGGGCACAGCGGGACACAGCGGGACACAGTGGGACACAGCGGGGACAAAGCGTGAGACACAGCGAGGGACAGAGAGGGAAACAGCAGGGGACACAGCGAGGAAACAGCGGGACACAGCGGTGACACAGCGAGGACTCAGCAGGGGACACAGTGGGACACAGCGGGGGACACTGCGGGACACAGCGGGGGACACTTCGGAACACAGTGTGGGACAGAGCGTGGGACACAGCGAGACACAGCGGGGACAAAGCTGGACACAGCGGGGTACACAGAGGGACACAGCAGGGACACAGCGGCGAAACGCGTGACACAAAAGGACACAGCTAGACACAGTGGGGTACACAGCGGCACACAGCGGGCACACAGCGGGGACACAGCGGGACACAGCGGGGACACAGTCGGACACAGCGGGACACAGCGGGGACACAGCG
>NW_012301128.1:0-3403 GCF_000151885.1 Dipodomys ordii | reverse complement strand
ACAACGGGACACAGTGGGGGCACAGCGGGACACAGCGGAACACAGTGGGACACATCGGGGACAAAGCGTGAGACACAGCGGGGGACAGAGCGGGAGACAACAGGGGACACAGCGAGGACACAGCGGGACACAGCGGGGGAAACAGCGGGACACAGCGGTGCACACAGGGGGAGAGAGCGGGGGACACAGCGGGACACAGCGCTGGAAACAGCGGGACACAGCGGTGGACCCAGCGAGGACCCAGCAGGACCCAGCGGGACACAGTGTCGATACAGCTGGGATACAGCCTTACACAGCGTGGTACACATCTTTGGACACAACAGGACACAGTGGGGGTACAGCGGGACACAGCAGGACACAGTGGGACATAGCGAGGACAAATCATGAGACGAAGCGGGGGACAGAGCGGGAGACAGCGGGGGACACAGCGAGGACACAGCAGGACACAGCGGGACACAGCAGGGAACACAGCGAGGACACAGCGGGACCCAGTGGGACCCAGCGTCGATACAGCGGGGATACAGCGTTACACAGTGTGGTACAAATCTGTGGACACAAGGGGACACAGTGGGGGCACAGCGGGACAGAGCGGGACACAGTGGGACACAGCGAGGACAAATCGTGAGACACAGCGGGGGACAAAGCGGGAGACAGCGGGGGACAGAGCGAGGACACAGCAGTATACAGCGCGACACAGCAGGGACAGAGCGTGACAGAGCGGGACACAGTGGGACACAGCGGGGGACACAGCGGGACACAGCGGAGGACCCAGCGAGGACACAGCGGGACACAGTGGGGGACACAGCGAGGAAACAGCGGGGACACAGCAGGGGACACTGCGGGACACAGCGGGGAACACAGCGAGGACACAGCGGGACCCAGCGGGACACAGCGTCGATACAGCGGGGATACAGCGTTACACAGCGTGGTTCACATCTGTGGACACAACGGGACACAGTGGGGGCAGAGCGGGACACAGTGGGACACAGCGAGGACAAATCGTGAGACATAGCGGGGGACAGAGCGGGAGACAGCGGGGGACACAGCGAGGACACAGCAGGACACAGCGGGACACAACAGGGACAGAGCGGGACACAGCGGGACACAGCGGGGGACACAGTGGGACACAGCGGGGGACCCAGCGAGGACACAGCGAGGAACACAGCGAAGACGCAGAGGGGGACACAGCGGGGGACACTGAGGGACACAGCGGGACACAGCGTCGATACAGCGGGGACACAGCGTTACACAGCGTGGTACACAGCTGTGGACACAACGGGACACAGTGGGGTCACAGCGGGACACAGCGGAACACAGTGGGACACATCGGGGACAAAGCGTGAGACACAGCGTGGGACAGAGCGGGAGACAGAGGGGGACACAGCGAGGACACAGCGGGACACAGCGGGGGAAACAGCGGGACACAGCGGTAGACAAAGGGGGACAGAGCGGGGGACCCAGCGGGACACAGCGGTGGACAGAGCGGTACACAGCGGTGGACACAGCGAGGACACAGCGGGACCCAGCGGGACACAGCGTCCATACAGCGGGGACAGAGTGGGCCACAGCGGGACACAGCAGGAACAAAGCAGTAGACACAGCAGGACACAGCAGGGGACACAGCGGGACACAGCCGGGGACACAGGGAGGACAGAGCGGGACACAGCGGGGACACAGCGGGGACTCAGCGGGGGACAAAGTGGGGGACAAAGCGGGACACCACGGGACACAACGGAACACAGCGGGGACAAGGAGGAGACAGAGCAGGACACAGCGAGGACACAGCGGGACAAAGCAGGGGACACAGCAGGGGACACAGCGGGACACAGCGGGACACAGTGGGGGACACAGCGGGACACAGCGGGGGACACAGCGTGACACAGCGGGATACAGCAGGGACAGAGCAGGACACAGCGGGACACAGAGGGGCCACAGCGGGAACACACCGGGACACTGAGGGTCACAGCAGGGACACAGCGGGACAAAGCGGGACACATCAGGACACAGCGGGGGACACAGCGGGACACAGCGAGGACACAGCGGGACACAGCGGGAGACACAGCGAGGACACAGCGGGACACAGCGGGGGACACAGCGGGGGCCACAGTGGGCCACAGTGGGACACAACTGGGGACACAGCGGTACACAGCGGTGGACACAGCGAGGACACAGCGGGACCCAGCGGGACACAGCGTCGATACAGCGGGGACAGAGTGGGCTACAGCGGGGTACACAGCTGGGGACACAACGGGCACTTCGGGGACACAGCAAATACTCAGCGGAACACAGCGTGGGACACAGTGAGGACACAGGGCGACACAGCGGGACACAGCAGGAACACAGCCGTAGACACAGCGGGACACAGCAGGGGACACAGCGGGACACAGCGGGGGACACAGGGAGGACAGAGCGGGACACATCGGGGACACATCGGGGACACAGCGGGGACTCAGCGGGGGACACATCGGGGGACAAAGCGGGACACAGCGGGACACAGCGGGACACAGCGTCGATACAGCGGGGACACAGCGGGACACAGCGGGGTACACAGCTGGGGACACAACGGAACACAGCGGGGGACACATCGAGGACACAGCAGGACACAGCAGGGACACACCAGGGACACTGCAGGAACATAGCAGGACACAGCGGGGTAAACAGCGGGACACAGCGGGACACAGCTTGGGACACAGCGGGGACATAGCGGGACACAGCGGGGGACACAGCGAGGACACAGTGGGACACAGCGTGGGACAAAGTGGGAGACAGCGGGGCACACAGCGAGGACACAGCAGGACACCGAGGGGACTCAGCGGGGGACACAGCTGGGGACAAAGCAGGACACCATGGGACACAGTGTGACACAGCGGGACACAACGGGGACACTGCGGGGACACAGCGGGACAAAGCGGGGGACACAGCCTGACACAACGAAGTACACAGCGGGACACAGCGGGCACAAAGCGGGGACACAGCGGGACACAGCAGGACACAGCAGGGACAGAGCGGGACACAGCGGGACACAGCGGGGGACCCAGCGAGGACACGGCGGGACACAGCGGGGGACACAGCGAGGACACAGCGGGGACTCAGCGGGGTCACAGCGGGATACAGCAGGACACAGACTGACACAGCAGGAGACAGCAGAGGACACAGCGGGACACAGTGGAGGACAGAGCGACGACACAGCAGGACACAGCGGGGACACAGGGGACTCAGCATGGTTACAGCGGGACACAACGGGACACAGCAGACACAGAGTGACACAGCGGGGGACACAGTGGGGGACAGAGGGGGACACCACGAATAACAGAGCAAGGACACAGCGGGACCCAGCGGGACACAGCCTCGATACAGCGGGATTCACAGCGTTACACAGCGGGTTACACAGCTGGGGACACAA
>NW_012301127.1:0-3403 GCF_000151885.1 Dipodomys ordii | reverse complement strand
GGGTACACAGCGGGACACAGAGAGAAACACAGCGAGGTCACAGCGGGGGCCAAAGCAGGACAACACGGGACACAGTGTTACACAGTGGGACACAGCGGGTCACAGCCGGGGATACTGCGGGACACAGCGGGGGACACAGAGGGGTACACAATGGGACACAGCCGGGAACACAGCGCGGACACAGCAGGACACACCGGGACACAGCGTCAATACAGCGGGGACAGAGCGGGTCACAGCAGGGACACAGCGGGACACAGCGGGGGACACAGCGGGACACAGCGGGGACACAGCGGGACACAGCGGGACACAGCGGGGGACACAGCGGAACACAGCTTGGGACACAGTGAGGACAAAGCGGGACACAGCGGGACACAGTGGGGACACAGCAGGGACACAGCAGGGACACAGCGGGGGACACAGCGGGGTACACAGCGGGACACAACGGGGAACACAGCGAGGACACAGCGGGACCCAGCAGGACACAGCGTCGATACTGCGGAGACAGAGCGGGACACAGCGGGGTACACAGCTGGGGACACAACGGGACACAGCATGGGACACAGCGACGACACAGCGGGACACAGCGTGTACACTGCGGGAACATAGCAGGACACAGCGTGGTACAGAGCAGTACACAGCGGGGTCACAGAGTGCTACACAGCGGGACACAGCGGGAAACACAACGAGGTCACAGCGGAGGACAAAGCGGGACAACACGGGACACAGTGTGACACAGCAGGACACAGCGGGACACAGCGGGACACAGCGGGGGACACAGGGGGGACAGCAGAGGACAGAGAGGTGACACAGCGGGACACAGCGGGGACACCGCTGGACACAACAGGGTACACAGAGGGACACAGCGGGCACACAGTGGGGACACAGCGGGACACAGCGGGGACAGAGCAGGACAGAGCCTGACACAGCGAGGACACATTGGGCCACAGCGGGACACAGAGGAACTCAGCGGGAGACACAGCAGTACACAGCAGGACACAGTGTGACACAGCGGGGAGACAGCAGGGACACAGTGGGGGACACAGCGGGACACAGCAGGTCACAGCGGGGGACAAAGCGGGACACAGCAGGGGAAACAGAGGGGTTCACAGCGGGACACAGCGGGGAACACAGCGCGGACACAGCGGGACAGAGCGGGACAAAGCGTCGACACAGAGGGCACAGAGCGGGTCACAGCAAGGACACAGCGGGACACAGCGGCACACAGTGGGGGACACAGGGGGACACAGCGGGAACACAGCGGCACACAGCAGTGGACACAGCGGGACACAGCGTGGGACACAGCAAGGACACAGCGGGACACAACGGGACACAGCGGGACACAGCAGGGACACAGCGGGACACAACGGACACAGCGGGGGACACAGCGAGGACACAGCGGGTCACAGCGGGACACAGCGTGGGACAAAGCAGGAGACAGCGGGGGACACAGCGAGGACACAGCTGGACACAGCGGGGTACACAGCGGGACACAGCGGAGGACACAGAAGGGTACACAGCGGGACACAGAGTGAAACACAGCGAGGTCACAGCGGGGGCCAAAGCAGGACAACACGGGACACAGTGTGACACAGTGGGATACAGCGGGGACACTGCAGGGGCACAGCGGGGCAAAACGGGGGACACAGCGGGACACAGTGGGACACAGAGGGGGAAACAGCGAGGAACAGCTGGGGACAGAGAGGGGACACAGCGGGACACCGGGGGCACACAGTGGGGACACAGCGGGGGACACAGCAGAACACAGCGGGTCACAGCCGGGGACACTGCGGGACACAGCGGGGGACACAGAGGGGTACACAGCGGGACACAGCCGGGAACACAGCGCGGACACAGTGGGACACACCGGGACACAGCGTCAATACAGCGGGGACAGAGCGGGTCACAGCAGGGACACAGCGGGACACAGCGGGGGACACAGTGGGACACAGCAGGGACACAGCGGGACACAGCGGGACACAGCGGGACACAGCGGAACACAGCTTGGGACACAGCGAGGACAAAGCGGGACACAGCGGGACACAGCGGGGACACACCAGGGACACAGCAGGGACACAGCGGCGGACACAGCGGGGGACTCAGCGGGACACAGCGGGGAACACAGCTGGGGACACAACGGGACACAGCAGTGGACACAGCAAGGACACAGCGGGACACAACGGGGACACTGCGGGAACATAGAGGGACACAGCGGGATACCGAGCGGGACACAGCGGGGTCACAGAGTGGTACACAACGGGACACACCGAGAAACACAACGAGGTCACAGCGGGGAACAAAGCGGGACAACACGGGACACAGTGTGACACAGCGGGACACAGCGGGACACAGCGGGACACAGCGGGGGACACAGCGGGGGACAGAGAGGGGACACAGCGGGACACAGCGGGGACACAGCTGGACACAGCGGGGTACACAGAGGGACACAGCGGGCACACAGTGGGGACACAGCGGGACACAGCGGGGACAGAGCAGGACAGAGCATGACACAGCGAGGACACATTGGGCCACAGCAAGGTACTCAGCTGGGGACACAACAGGAAACAGTGGGGGACACAGCGAGGACACAGCGGGACACAGCGGGACACAGCGGGACACTGCGGGAACAGCGGGACACAGCGGGGTACACAGCAGGACACAGCGGGTCACAGCTGGGGACATAGCGGGGACACAGCGGGACACAGCGGGGGACACAGCGAGGACACAGCATGACACAGCGGAAAACAGCGGGGGACAAAGCGGGAGACAGAGGGGGACACAGCGAGGACACAGAGGGACATAGCGGCCACACAGAGGGGACTCAGCGGGGGACAGAGCAGGGGACAAAGAGGGACACCACGGGACACAGTGTGACACAGTGGGACACAGCGGGACCCTGCGGGGACACAGCAGGGCAAAGCGGGGGACACGGCGGGACACAGAGGGACAAAGTGGGGGACACACTGGGACACAGCGGAGACAGAGATGGGCCACAGCGGGACACAGCCGTGACACAGCTGGACACAGCGGGGTACACAGCAGGACACAGTGGGACACAGCGGGGACTCACCAGGGGACACAGCGGGGGACAAACTGGGACACCACGGGACACAGTGGGACACAGCGGGACACAGCGGGGACACTGCGGGAACATAGCGGGACACAGCGGGGTACACAGCGGGACACAGCAGTGGACACAGCGGGACACAGCGGGGGACACAGCGAGGACACAGCGGGTCACAGCGGGACACAGCGTGGGACAAAGCAGGAGACAGCGGGGGACACAGCGAGGACACAGCTGGACACAGCAGGGTACACAGCGGGACACAGCGGAGGACACAGAAGGGTACACAGGGGGACACAGAGAGAAACACAGCGAGGTCACAGCGGGGGTCAAAGCAGGACA
>NW_012301126.1:0-3403 GCF_000151885.1 Dipodomys ordii | reverse complement strand
TTCTCCTTCTGTTTCTGCTTCTCATTCTGCTTCTGATTCTCCTTCTGCTGCTCCTTCTCCTTCTTCTGATTCTCCCCCTGCTTCTGCTTCTGCTTCTTCTGCATATTCTTTTTCTTCTGCTTCTGCTTCTCCTGCTTCTGCTTCTTTTGCTTCTACTGCTTCTCATTATGTTTCTACTTATGCTTCTTCTTCTTCTTCTTTTTCTTCTTCTTCGTCTTCTCCTTCGTCTTCTTCTTCGACTTCTTCTTCTTCTTCTTCTTCTTCTTCTTCTTCTTCTTCTTCTTCTTCTTCTTCTTCTTCTTCTTCTTCTTCTTCTTCTTCTCTTTCTGCTGCTTCTGCTTTTCCTGCTTCTTCTGCTTCTACTGCTTCTCTTTCTGCTTCTCATTCTGCTTCTGCTTCTCCTTCTGCTTCTCCTATTGCTTCTGCTGCCCTTCCTTCTCCTTCTCCTTCTCCTACTTCTGCTTCTCCTTCTGCTTCTGCTTCTTCTGCTTCTCCTGCTTCTCATTCTGCATCTTCTTCTGCTTCGGCTTCTCCTGCTGCTGCTTCTCCTGCTTCTGCATTTGTGCTTTTCCTGCTTCTCTTTCTTCTCCTCATTCTTCTGCTTCTCCTTCTGCTTCTACTATTGCTTCTGCTGCCCTTCCTTCTCCTTCTCCTTCTCCTTCTTCTGCTTCTTCTTCTGCTTCTTCTGCTTCTCCTGCTTCTCCTTCTGCATCTTCTTCTGCTTCTTCTTCTCCTTCTGCTGCTTCTTCTGCTTCTGCTTCTCCTTCTCCTTCTTCTGCTTCTCCTTCTGATTCTCCTTCTCCTTCTCCTTCTCGTTCTTCTGCTTTTCCTACTGCTTCTCCTTCTGCTTCTGCTACAACGACTACTGCTTCTGCTTCTTCTGTTTCTTCTGCTTCTACTTCTGCTTTTGATTCTCTTTCTGCTTCTGCTTCTCCTTCTGCTTCTCATTCTGCTTCTCCAGATTCTGCTTCTTCTACTTCTCCTGCTTCAGGTTCTGCTTCTGCTTCTTCGGATTCTTATGCTTCTGCTTCTTCTGCTTCCCCTCCTTCTGTTTCTGCTTCTCCTTCTGTTTCTGCTTCTCTTTCTGCTTCTCCTTCTGCTACTTCTCCTTCTTCTGTTTCTTCTACTTCTGCTTCTCCTGCTCCTCGTTCTGCTTCTCTTCGTCTGCTTCTCTTTCTGCTTCTGCTTCTGCTTCTTCTTCTTCTTCTACTCCTTCTGTTTCTGCTTCTTCTGCTTCTCCTGCTTCTCCTTCTGCATCTTCTTCTGCTTCTGCTTCTCCTTCTGCTGCTTCTTCTGCTTCTGCTTCTCCTTCTTCTGCTTCTCCTTCTGCTTCTCCTTTTGCTGCTCATTCTGCTTTCTCGTTCTCTTCTGATTCTCCTTCTGCTCTTCCTACTCCTAATCCTTCTCTTTCTGCTTCTCCTTCTTCTTCCTCTGCTTCTCGTTCTGCTTCTGCTACTGCTTCTTCTGCTTGTTCTGTTTCTTCTGCTTCAGGTCCTGCTTCTGCTTCTTCAGCTTCTTCTGTTTCTTGTGCTTCTGCCTCTCCTGCTACTGCTTCTTCTCCTTCTCTTTCTGCTTCTCCTTCTGCTTCTGCTTCTCCTTCTGCTCCTTCTCCTTGTTCTGTTTCTTCTTCCTCTGCTTCTCCCGCTTATGCTTCTTCTGCTTCTCCTTCCTTTCCTCTGCTTCTGCTTCTCCTACTTCTTCTTCTGCTTCTCTTTCTGCTTCTGCTTCTGATTCTCCAACTAATCCTTCTTCTTCTCCTCCTGTTTCTGCTTCTCTTTCTGCTTCTCCATCTCCTTCTGCTTCACGTTCTGCTGCTCCTTCCCCTTCTTCTGTTTCTCCCTCTGCTTCTGCTTCTGCTTCTTATGCTTCTTCTTGTTCTTCTGCTTCTGCTTCTCCTGCTTCTGCTTGTTATGCTTCTACTGCTTCTTCTTCTGCTTCTGCTTCTTCTGCTTCTTCTGCTTCTACTTCTCTTTCTGCTTCTGCTTCTCCTGCTTGTTTTTCTGCTTCTTCTGCTGCTTCTCATTCTGCTGCTTCTTCTACTTCTCCTTCTGCTGCTTCTTCTACTTCTCCTTCTGCTTCTCTTTTTGCTTCTCTTTCTGCTTCTGCTTCTTCTGTTTCTCCTGCCTGAATTTCTGGTTCTACTTGTTCTGCTGCTTCTCCTTCTGCTTCTGCTTCTACTTCTGCTTCTGTTTCTGCTTCTTCTGCTTCTTCTCTTTCGGCTTCTCCTGCTTCTGCTTCTTGTGCTTCTCCTGCTTCTCTTTCTCCTATCATTCTGCTTCGGCTTCTCCTTCTGCTTCTCCTCCTTCTCCTTCTACTACTTCTGCTTCTCCTTCAGCTTCTGCTTCTTCTGCTTCTCCTGCTTCTCCTTCTGCATCTCCTTCTGCTTGTGCTTCTCCTTATGCTTCTTCTTCTGCTTCTGCTTCTCCTTCTCCTTCTTTTGTTTCTCCTTTTGCTTCTGCTTCTTCTGCTTTTCCTACTTCTCCTTCTGCTTCTGCTTCTTCTGCTTCTCATGCTTCTCCTTCTGCATCTTCTTCTGCTTCTGCTTCTCCTTCTCCTTCTTCTGCGTATCCTTCTGATTCTCCTTCTGCTTCTTCTTCTTCTGCTTTACCTGCTTCTCATTCTGCTTCTCCTTCTGTTTCTCCTTCTCCTTCTTGTTCTTCTGCTTTTCCTTTGGCTTCTCCTTCTGTTTCTGCTACAACTGTTACTGCTTCTACTTCTTCTGTTTCTTCTGCTTCTCCTTCTGCTTTTGATTCTCTTTGTGCTTCTGCTTCTCCTTCAGGTTGTCATTCTGCTTCTCCAGATTCTGCTTCTTCTGCTTCTCCTGCTTCTCCTTCTGCTTCAGGTTCTGCTTCTGCTTCTTCGGATTCTTATGCTTCTGCTTCTCCTGCTTCTGCTTCTTCTGCTTCCCCTCCTTCTCTATCTGCTTCTCCTTCTGTTTCTGCTTCTCTTTCTTCTGCTGCTTCTTGTCCTTTTCCTGATTCTTTTACTTCTGCTTCTCCTGTTTCTGCATCTCCTGCTTCTCCTTCTGCTGCTCTTTCTGCTTTTCCTGCTGCTTTTCCGTCTCCTGCTCCTTCTTCTGCTTCTCTTTCTGCTTCTCCTTCTGTTTCTCCTACTCCTTCTCCTTCTCGTTCTTCTGCTTTTCCTTGTGCTTCTCCTTCTGCTTCTGCATCTTCTGCTTCTTCTGCTACTGCCTCTGCTTCTTCTGTTTCTTCTGCTTCTTCTTCTGCTTTTGCTTCTCTTTCTGCTTTTCCTTCTGGTTCTCCTTCTTCTTCTCCAGATTCTGCTTCTTCTGCTTCTCCTGCTTCTTCTTCTGCTTCAGGTTCTGCTTCTGCTTCTTCGGCTTCTTCTGCTTCATAATTCTCCTGCTGCTGCTTCTTCTGCTTCTCCTGCTTCTCTTTCTGCT
>NW_012301125.1:0-3403 GCF_000151885.1 Dipodomys ordii | reverse complement strand
AGAAGAGTAGCAGCATAAGGAAAAGCAGCAAAAGAGAAGCAGAAGAAGCAGAAGCACAAGTAGCAGAAGCAGAAGAAAAAGAATAAGCAAAAGAAGCAGAAGCAGAAGCAGTGGGAGAAGCATAAGAAGGAGAAGGAGAAGGAGCAGCAGAAGGAGAAGCAGAAGCAGAAACAGAAGCAGAAACAGAATGAGAACAAGAAGGAGAAGCAGGAGAATCAGAAGAAGCAGAAGTAGAAACAGAAAGAAGAGAAGGAGAAGCAGAAGTAGAATCAGAAGAAACAGAAGAAGAAGCAGAAGAAACAGAAGCAAAAGAAACAGAAGAAGGAAAAGAGCAGAAGCAGAAGGAGAAGCAGAAGCAGACGGAGAAGCAGAAAGAGAAGCAGGAGAAGCAGAAGAATCAGGAGAAGCAAAAGCAGAAGAAACAGGAGAAGCCGAAGAAGCAGAAGCAGAATCTGAAGCAGAAGGAGAAACAGAAGAAGCACAATCTGAAGCAGAAGCAGAAGAAACAGTAATAGTAGAATAAGCAGAAGCAGAAGCAGCAAGAGAAACAGAAGAAGAAGAAGTCGGAGACGGCGAGAGAGAAGGATTAGGAGTAGGAGAAGCAAAAGGATAAGCAGAAGCAGAAAGAGACGCAGAAGGAAAAGCAGCACGAGAAGTAGGAGAAGCAGGAGAAGCAGAAGCAGGAGAAGCAGAAGAAACAGAAGACGCAGAAGCAGAATGAGAAGCAGAAGGAGAAATTGAAGCAGAAGGAGAAGCAGAAGCAGAAGGAGAAGCAGAAGAAGGAGAAGGAGAAGCAGAAAGAGAAGCAGAAAGAGAAGCAGAACGAGAAGCAGGAGAAGCAGAAGCAGGAGAAGCAGAAGCAGAAGAAACAGAAGAAGGAGAAGAAGCCGAAGTAGAAGGAGAAGCAGAAACAGAAGGAAAAGCAGAAAGAGAAGCAGGAGAAGCAGCAGCAGGAGAAGCAGAAGCAGAAGAAGCAGAAGAAGCCGAAGAAGCATGAAGCAGAAGGGGAAGCAGGAGAAGCAGAAGAAGCAGAATCTGGAGAAGCAGAAGGAGAAGCAGAAGCAGAAAGAGAAGCAAAAGCAGAAGGAGAAGCAGAAGCAGAAGCAGAAGAAACAGAAGAATCAGAGGCAGTAGCAGAAGAAGCAGAAGATGCAGAAGCAGAAGGAGAAGCAGAAGGAAAAGCAGAAGAACGAGAAGGAGAAGCAGAAAGAGAAGCAGAAGAAGGAGCAGGAGAAGGAAAAGCAGCAGGAGAAGCAGAAAGAGCAGCAGAAGGAGAAGCAGGAGATGCAGAAACAGGAGAAGCAGAAGCAGAAGAAACAGGAGAAGGACAAGAAGCAGAAGCAGCAGGAGAAGCAGAAACAGAAGGAGAAGCAGAAAGAGAAGGAGGGGAAGCAGGAGAAGCAGAAGCAGGAGAAGCAGAAGCATAAGAATCCGAAGAAGCAGAAGCAGAACCTGAAGCAGAAGGAGAAGTTGGAGAAGCAGAAGAAGCAGAATCTTGAGAAGCAGAATGAGAAACAGAAGGAGAAGCAGAAGCAGAAAGAGAATCAAAAGCAGAAGGAGAAGCAGAAGAAACAGAAGAAGTAGAAGCAGTAGCAGTTGTAGCAGAAGCAGAACGAGAAGCAGAAGGAAAAGCAGAAGAACAAGAAGGAGAAGGAGAAACAGAAGGAGAAGCAGAAGAAGAAGCAGAAAGAGAAGCAGGTAAAGCAGAAAAGCAGAAGCAGGAGAAGCAGAAGCAGAAGAATACGAAGAAGCAGAAGCAGAAGCAGAACCTGAAGCAGAAGGAGAAGCAGGAGAAGCAGAAGAAGCAGAATCTGGAGAAGCAGAATGACAAGCTGAAGGAGAAGCAGAAGCAGAAAGAGAATCAAAAGCAGAAGGAGAAGCAGAAGAAACAGAAGAAGCAGAAGCAGTAGCAGTTACAGCAGAAGCAGAAGGAGAAGCAGAAGGAAAAGCAGGAGAACGAGAAGGAGAAGGAGAAACAGAGGCAGAAGCAGAAGGAGAAGCAGAAGCAGAAGAAAGAGCATAAGGACAAGCACAAGCAGAAGGAGATGCAGAATGAGAAGCAGGAGAAGCAGAAGAAGCAGAAGATGAAGGAGAAGCAGAAGTAGGAGAAGGAGAAGGAGGAGAAGCAGAAGCAGAAGAAGAAGCAGAAGCGGAATGAGAAGCAGAAAGAGAAGCAGGAGAAGCACAAGATGCAGAAGCAGGAGAAGCCGAAAGAGAAGAAGCAGTAATAGAAGCAGAAGTAGAAGCAGAAACAGAAGGAGAAGCAGCAGAAAAAGTAGAACCAGAAATTCAGGCAGGAGAAACAGAAGAAGCAGAAGCAGAAGCAGAAGGAAAAGCAAAAAGAGAAGCAGAAGAAGAAGTAGAAGAAGCAGCAGAAGGAGAAGCAGCAGAAGAAGCAGAAAAAGAAGTAGAAGCAGAAGCAGAAAGAGAAGTAGAAGCAGAAGAAGCAGAAGAAGCAGAAGCAGAAGAAGAAGCAGTAGAAGCATAAGAAGCAGAAGCAGGAGAAGCAGAAGAAAAAGAAGAAGCATAAGAAGCAGAAGCAGAGGGAGACACAGAAGAAGGAGAAGGAGCAGCAGAAAGTGAAGCAGAAGGAGATGCAGAAGCAGAAAGAGAAGCAGAAACAGAAGGAGAAGAAGAAGGAGAAGTTGGAGAATCAGAAGAAGCAGAAGAAGAAGCAGAAAGAGAAGCAGAAGAAGGAGAAGGAGAAGCAGATCGAGAAGGACAAGCAGGAGAATCAGAAGAAGCAGAAGCGGGAGAAGCCGAAGAAGAAGAAGATACAGAAGATGTAGAAGCAGCAGAAGGAAAAGCAGTAGGAGAAGCAGAAAGAGAAGCAGAAGAAGCAGAAGAAGCAGTAGCAGGAGAAGCAGAAGCAGAAGAAACAGAAGAAGTCCAAGAACCAGAAGGAGAACTTGAAGCAGAAGGAGGAGCAGAAGCAGCAGAAGCTGGAAAAGCAGAAGCAGAAGAAACAGAACAAGCAGAAGAAGCTGAAGCAGGACGAGAAGCAGAAGAAGAAGAAGGAGAAAGAGAAGGATTAGGAGTAGGAGGAGCAAAGCAGAATAAGAAGCAGAAAGAGAAGCAGAAGGAGAAGCAGAAGAAGCAGAAACAGGAGAAGCAGAAGCAGAAGCAGAATGAGAAGCACAAGAAGGAGAAATTGAAGCAGAAGGAGAATGAGACGGAGAAGCAGAATGAGAAGTAGGAGAAGCAGAAGAAGAAGAAGCAGGAGAAGCAGAAACAGAAGAAGGAGAAGAGCAGAAGCAGAAGTAGAAGGAGAAGCAGAAGCACGAGAAGCAGAAGAAGCAGAAGCTGAAGCAGAAGAAGAAGAAACAGAAAAAGCAGAAGAAGCAGAAGAAGCAGCAGCAAGAGAAGCAGAAGAAGAAGAAGGAGAAGGAGAAAGAGAAGGATT
>NW_012301124.1:0-3403 GCF_000151885.1 Dipodomys ordii | reverse complement strand
CAGAAGGTGAAGCAGTATGGAAATAGCAGTTGAACGAGAATGAGAATGAGTACGGAGAAACATAAGGAGATGCATAAAGAGAAGTCAGAAGAAGGATCAGGAGATGTAAAAGCATCAGGAGAAGCAGTAAGAGCATCTGAAGGAGAATCAGGAGATGTATAAACAGGAGATGCCGATGCAGAAGAAACAGGAGAAAGACTATGAGCAGAAGGTGAAGCAGAAACAGAAGGAGAAGCAGCAAGAGAAGGAGGGTAAGCATAAGAAGCAGAAGCAGGAGAAACATATGTATAAGTCTTGGAAGAAGCAGAAGCAGAACCTGAAGCTGAATGAGAAGCAGGAGAAGCAGAAGAAGCATAATCTGGAGATGCAGAAGGAGAAGCAGAAGCAGAAAGAGAATCAAAAGTAGAAGGAGAAGTAGAAGAAACAGAAGAAGTAGAACAGTAGCAGTTGTAGCTGAAGCAGAAGGAGAAGCAGAAGGAAAAGCAGAAGAACAAGAAGGAGATGGAGAAACAGAAGGAGAAGCAGAAGGAGAAGCAGGTAAAGCAGAAGAAGATGAAGCAGAAGGAGAATCAGAAGGAGAAGCAGAAGAAGGAGAAGGAGAAGCAGAAGCAGAAGAAGATGCAGAAGGAGAAGCAGGAGAAGCAGAAGCAGAAGAAGCAGGAAAAGCAGAAGAAGCAGAAGCAAAAGGAGAAGCAAAAGAAGGAGAAGGAGAAGCAGAGGCAGAAGAAGAAGAAGAAGCTTATGGACAAGCGACAAGCACAAGCAGAAGGAGATGCAGAAGGAGAAGCAGGAGAAGCAGAAGAAGCAGAAGCTGAAGGAGAAACAGAAGTAGGAGAAGGAGAAGGAGGAGAAGCAGAAGCAGAAGGAGAAGCAGAAGCAGAATGAGAAGCAGAAAGAGAAGCAGGAGGAGGACAAGAAGCAGAAGCAGGAGAAGCCGAAAGAGAAGAAGCAGAAACAGAAGCAGAAGGAGAAGCAGAAGCAGAAGGAGAAGCAGCAGAAGAAGTAGAACCAGAAATTCAGGCAGCAGAAACAGAAGAAGCAGAAGCAGAAGGAGAAGCCAAAAGAGAAGCAGAAGGGGAAGTAGAGAAAACAGCAGAAGAAGCAGAAAAACAAGCAGGAGAAGCAGAAGCAGGAAGAGAAGTAGAAGCAGAAGAAGCAGAAGAAGAAGAAGAAGAAGAAGAAGAAGCAGTAGAAGCAGCAGAAGCAGAGGGAGACACAGAAGAAGGAGAAGGAGCAGCAGAAGGTGAAGCAGAAGGAGATGCAGAAGGAGAAAGAGAAGCAGAAACAGAAGGAGAAGAAGAAGGAGAAGTTGGAGAATCAGAAGAAGCAGAAGCAGAAAGAGAAGCAGAAGAAGGAGAAGGAGAAGCAGAAGGAGAAGGACAAGCAGGAGAAGCAGATGAAGCAGAAGCGGGAGAAGCAGAAGAAGAAGAAGAAACAGAAGAAGGAGAAGGAGCAGAAGGAGAAGCAGAAGCAGAAGGAGAAGCAGAAAGAGAAGCAGAAGAAGCAGTAGCTGGAGAAGCAGAAGCAGAAGAAACAGAAGAAGCCGAAGAATCAGAAGGAGAACCTGAAGCAGAAGGAGAAGCAGAAGCAGCAGAAGCTGGAAAAGCAGAAGCAGAAGAAACCGAACAAGCAGAAGAAGCAGAAGCAGAACGAGAAGCAGAAGAAGAAGGAGAAAGAGAAGGATTAGGAGTAGGAGGAGCAGAAGCAGAATAAGAAGCAGAAAGAGAAGCAGAAGAAGAAGCAGAAGGAGAAACAGAAGAAGCAGAAGCAGGAGAAGCAGAAGCAGAAGCAGAAGCAGAATGAGATGCACAAGAAGGAGAAATTGAAGGAGAAGGAGAAGGAGACGGAGAAGCAGAAGGAGAAGTAGGAGAAGAAGAAGAAGAAGAAGCAGGAGACGCACAAACAGAAGAAACAGAAGGAGAAAAGCAGAAGCAGAAGGAGAAGCAGAAGAAGCAGAAGCTGAAGCAGAAGAAGAAGAAACAGAAAAAGCAGAAGAAGCAGAAGAAGAAGCAGCAGGAGAAGCAGAAGAAGAAGAAGGAGAAGGAGAAAGAGAAGGATTAGGAGTAGGAGAAACAGAAGGAAAAGCAGAAGCAGAAAGAGAAGGAGAATGAGAATGAGAAGCAGGAGAAGCAGAAGAAGCAGAAGCAGGAGAAGCAGAAGCAGAAGAAACATAGGAAGGAGAAGATGCAGAACGAGAAGCAGAACAGAAGGAAAAGCAGAAAGAGAAGCAGGAGAAGCAGAAGAAGCAACAGCAGGAGAAGCAGAAGCAGAAGAAGCCGAAGAAGCAGAAGCAGAACCTGAAGCAGAAGGAGAAGCAGAAGAAGCAGAATCTGGAGAAGCAGAAGGAGAAGCAGAAGCAGAAAGAGAAGCAAAAGCAGAAGGAGAAGCAGAAGGGGAAGCAGAAGAAACAGAAGAAGCAGAGGCAGTAGCAGAAGAAGCAGAAGATGCAGAAGCAGAAGGAGAAGCAGAAGGAAAAGCAGAAGAACGAGAAGGAGAAAGAGAAACAGAAGGAGAAGTAGAAGGAGAAGCAGAAAGAGAAGCAGGAGAAGGAAAAGCAGGTAAAGCAGAAGAAGAAGAAGCAGAAGGAGAATCAGAAGGAGAAGCAGAAGGAAAAGCAAAAGAACTAGAAGGAGAAGGAAAAGGAGAAACAGGAGTAGAAGCAGAAAGAGAAGCAGAAGAAGGAGCAGTAGAAGGAAAAGCAGCAGGAGAAACAGAAAGAGCAGCAGAAGGAGAAGCAGGAAATGCAGAAACAGGAGAAGAACAAGCAGAAGAAACAGGAGAAGGACAAGAAGCAGAAGCAGAAGGAGAAGCAGAAAGAGAAGGAGGGGAAGCAGAAGAAGCAGAAGCAGGAGAAGCAGAAGCATAAGAATCCGAAGAAGCAGAAGCAGAACCTGAAGCAGAAGGAGAAGCAGAAGAATCAGAATCTGGAGAAGCAGAATGAGAAGAAGAAGGAGAAGCAGAAGCAGAAAGAGAATCAAAAGCAGAAGGAGAAGCAGAAGAAAAAGAAGAAGTAGAAGCAGTAGCAGTTGTAGCAGAAGCAGTAGGAAAAGCAGAAGGAAAAGCAGAAGAACAAGAAGGAGAAGGAGAAACAGAAGGAGAAGCAGACGGAGAAGCAGAAAGAGAAGCAGGTAAAACAGAAGAAGAAGAAGCAGAAGGAGAATAAGAAGGAGAAGCAGAAGAAGGAGAAGGAGAAGCAGAAGCAGAAGAAGATGCAGAAGGAGAAGCAGAAGAAGCAGAGCAGAAGGAGAAGCAGGAAAAGCAGAAGAGCAGAAGCAAAAGGAGAAGCAAAGAAGGAGAAGGAGAAGCAGAGGCAGAAGAGAAGCATAAGGACAAGCACAAGCAGAAGGAGATGCAGAGAGAAGCAGAGAGCAGAGATGATGAGAAGCAGAGTAGGAGAGGAGAG
>NW_012301123.1:0-3404 GCF_000151885.1 Dipodomys ordii | reverse complement strand
TCAAGTAGGAGAAGCAGGAGAAGCAGAAGCAGGAGAAGCAGAAGAAACAGAAGACGCAGAAGCAGAATGAGAAGCAGGAGAAAATGAAGCAGAAGCAGAAGCAGAAGGAGAAGCAGAAGCAGAAGGAGAAGCAGAAGAAGGAGAAGCAGAAGCAGAAAGAGAAGCAGAACGAGAAGCAGTAGTAGGAGAAGCAGAAGCAGAAGAAATAGAAGAAGAAGAAGAAGAAGAAGAAGAAGAAGAAGAAGAAGAAGAAGAAGAAGAAGAAGAAGAAGAAGAAGAAGAAGAAGGAGGAGGAGGAGAAGCATAAGGAGAAGCAGTAGAAGCAGAAGAAGCAGAAGCAGGAGAAGCAGAAGCAGTAGAAAAAGAATAAGCATAAGAAGCAGAATCAGAGCAATAAGGAGAAGGAGCAGCAGAAGGAGAATCAGAAGCAGAAGAAGATGCAGAAGGAGAAGCAGGAGAAGCAGAAGAAGCAGAAGCAAAAGGAGAAGCAGAAGTAGGAGAAGGAGAAGGAGAAGGAAGTGCAGCAGAAGCAATAGGAGAAGCAGAAGGAGAAACAGAAGCAGAATGAGAAGCAGAAAGAGAAGCAGTAGAAGCAGAAGAAGCAGGAAAAGCAGAAGCAGAAGAAAGAGAAGAAGAAGAAGAAGACGAAGAATAAGAAGCAGCATAAGGAGAAGCATAAGGAGAAGCAGAAGAAGCAGAAGAAGCAGAAGCAGGAGAAGCAGAAGCAGAAGAAAAAGAATAAGCAAAAGAAGCAGAAGCAGTGGGAGAAGCAGAAGAAGGAGAAGGAGAAGGAAAAGCAGCAGGAGAAGCAGAAGCAGAAAGAGAAGCAGAAACAGTAGGAGAATAAGAAGGAGAAGCAGGAGAATCAGATAAAGCTGAAGTAGAAGCAGAAAGAGGAGAAGAACGAGAAGCAGAAGTAGAATCAGAAGAAACAGAAGAAGAAGAAGCAGAAGAAACAGAAGCAAAAGAACAAGAAGAAGCAAAATAAACAGAAGCAAAAGAACAAGAAGAAGAAGAAGAGCAGAAGCAGAAGCAGAAGCAGCAGGAGAAGCAGAAGGAGAAGGCTAAAGAGAAGGTGAGGAGTAGGAGAAGCAAAAGGATAAGAAGAAGCAGAAAGAGACGCAGAAGGAAAAGCAGCACGAGAAGTAGGAGAAGCAGGAGAAGCAGAAGCAGGAGAAGCAGAAGAAACAGAAGACGCAGAAGCAGAATGAGAAGCAGAAGGAGAAATTTAAACAGAAGCAGAAGCAGAAGGAGAAGGAGAAGCAGAAGAAGTAGGAGGAGAAGCAGAAAGAGAAGCAGAAAGAGAAGCAGAAGGAGAATCAGGAGAAGCAGAAGCAGGAGAAGCAGAAGCAGAAGAAACAGAAGAAGGAGAAGAAGCAGAAGCAGAAGGAGAAGCAGAAACAGAAGGAAAAGCAGAAAGAGAAGCAGGAGAAGCAGAAGAAGCAGAAGCAGGAGAAGCAGAAGGAGAAGAAGCCGCAGAAGCTGAAGCAGAACCTGAAGCAGAAGGAGAAGCAGGAGAAGCAGAAGAAGCAGAATCTGGAGAAGCAGGAGAAGCAGAAGTAGAAAGAGAAGCAAAAGCAGAAGGAAAAGCAGAAGGAGAAGCAGAAGAAACAGAAGAAGCAGAGGCAGTAGCAGAAGAAGCAGAAGATGCAGAAGCAGAAGGAAAAGCAGAAGAACGAGAAGGAGAAGGAGAAGCAGAAAGAGAAGCAGAAGAAGGAGCAGGAGAAGGAAAAGCAGCAGGAGAAGCAGAAAGAGCAGCAGAAGGGGAAGCAGTAGATGCAGAAACAGGAGAAGCAGAAGCAGAAGAAACAGGAGAAGTACAAGAAGCAGAAGCAGAAGGAGAAGCAGAAACAGAAGAAGCAGAAAGAGAAGGAGGGGAAGCAGACGAAGGAGAAGCAGGAGAAGCATAAGCAGAAGAAACAGGAGAAGCCGAAGAAGCAGAAGCAGAATCTGAAGCAGAAGGAGAAACAGAAGAAGCACAATCTGAAGCAGAAGCAGAAGAAACAGAAATAGTAGAATAAGCAGAAGCAGAAGCAGCAGGAGAAGCAGAAGAAGAAGACGGAGAAGGCGAGAGAGAAGGATTAGGAGTAGGAGAAGCAAAAGGATAAGCAGAAGCAGAAAGAGACGCAGAAGGAGAAGCAGCACTAGAAGTAGGAGAAGCAGGAGAAGCAGAAGCAGGAGAAGCAGAAGAAACAGAAGACGCAGAAGCAGAATGAGAAGCAGAAGGAGAAATTGAAGCAGAAGCAGAAGGAGAAGCAGAAGCAGAAGGAGAAACAGAAGTAGGAGAAGCAGAGGAAGGAGAAGGAGAAGCAGAAAGAGAAGCAGAACGAGAAGCAGGAGAAGCAGAAGCAGAAGAAACAGAAGAAGGAGAAGAAGCAGAAGCAGAAGGAGAAGCAGAAACAGAAGGAAAAGCAGAAAGAGAAGCAGGAGAAGCAGAAGAAGCAGCAGCAGGAGAAGCAGAAGCAGAAGAAGCCGACGAAGCAGAAGCAGAACCTGAAGCAGAAGGAGAAGCAGGAGAAGCAGAAGAAGCAGAATCTGGAGAAGCAGAAGGAGAAGCAGAAGCACAAAGAGAAGCAAAAGCAGAAGGAGAAGCAGAAAAACAGAAGAAGCAGAGGCAGTTGCAGAAGAAGCAGAAGATGCAGAAGCAGAAGGGGAAGCAGAAGAAACAGAAGAAGCAGTCCACTTGCAGCAGAAGCAGAAGGAGAAGCAGAAGGAAAAGCAGAAGAACGAGAAAAAGACGGAGAAATAGAAGCAGAAGCAGAAGGAGAATCAAAAGGAGAAGCAGAAGAAGAAGCAGAAACAGAAGAATAAGCATAAGGACAAGCACTAAGCAGAAGGAGATGCAGAAGGAGTAGCAGGAGAAGCAGAAGAAGCAGAAGAAGAAGTAGAAGTAGGAGAAAGAGAAGGAAGAGCAGCAGAAACAATAGAAGAAGCAGAAGGAGAAGCAGAAGCAGAATGAGAAGCAGAAAGAGAAGCAGTAGAAGTAGAAGAAGCAGGAAAAGCAGAAGCAGAAGAAAGAGAAGAAGAAGAAGAAGAAGAAGAAGAAGAAGAAGAAGAAGAAGAAGAAGAAGAAGAAGAAGAAGAAGAAGAAGAAGAAGAAGAAGAAGAAGAAGAAGAAGGAAAAGCAGAAGCAGAAGCAGAAGCAGAAGCAGAAGAAGAAGCAGAAGAAGAAGAAGAAGAAGAAGAAGATGATGAAGATGAAGATGAAGATGATGATGATGAAGAAGATGAAGAAGAAGTATAAGAAGGAGAAGGAGAAGGAGAAGGAGAATAAGAAGGAGAAGATAAGACGACGACCCCATGATGATGATGTTGCCACGATGATGACGATGATGATGTGATGATGATGATGATGAGGATGAGGAGGAGGAGGACGAGGAGATGGAGGAGGAGGAGGAGGAGGA
>NW_012301122.1:0-3404 GCF_000151885.1 Dipodomys ordii | reverse complement strand
TACCCTGCTTTGTCCCACTGTGTTCCCTGCTGTGTCCGCTGTGTCCCCCGCTGTGTCCCGCTGTGTCCTCGCTGTGTCGCGCTCTGTCTCCCCCTTGTCCCCGCTGTGTCCCGCACTGTCTCGTTGTGTCCCGCTTTGTCCCCCGCTGTGTCCGCCACTGAGTCCCCGCTGTGTCCCCGCTGTGTCCCGCTCTGTCCTCCCTGTGTCCCCCGCTGTGTCCCGCTGTGTCCCCTGCTGTGTCCCGCTGTGTCTACTGCTGTGTTCCTGCTTTGTCCAGCTGTGTCCCGCTGTGTCCCCCTGTGTCCTCACTGTGTCCCACACTGTGTTCCGCTGAGTACTTGCTGTGTCCCCCGCTGTGTCCTCGCTGTGTCCCCCGCTGTCTCCCGCTCTGTCCCCCGCTGTGTCTCACGCTTTATCCCGTCTGTGTCCCACTCTGTCCTGCTGTGTCCCACTGTGTCCCTTTGTGTCCCCAGCTGTGTAACCCGCTGTGTAACGCTGTGAATCCCGCTGTATCGAGGCAGTGTCACGATGGGTCCCGCTGTGTCCTTGCTCTGTTATTCGTGGTGTCCCCCTCTGTCCCCTCTGTGTCCCCCGCTCTGTCCTACTGTGTCCCCCGCTGTGTCTTGTTGTGTCTTACTGTGTCCCGTGGTGTCCCGCTTTTTTCCCACTATGTCCCCTGCTGAGTCCCCTCTGTCTCCCCACTGTGTCCAGCTGTGTCCTCGCTGTGTCCTCTGCTGTCTCCCGCTTTGTCCTACGCTGTGTCCTACTGTGTCCCAATGTGTCCCTGCAGTGTCCCCTGCTGTGTCCCGCTGTGTCCCGCTGTGTCCCCCGCTGTGTCCTGTTGGGTCCTCGCTTTGTCCCATGCTGTGTTAAGCTGTGTCCTCCCTGTGTCCCCCGCTGTGCCCCGCAGTGTCCCGCTGTGTCCCGCTCTGTCCTCCACTGTGTCCCCCGCTGAGTCCTCTATGTGTCGCCGCTGTGTCCCGCTGTGTCCTCGCTGTGTCCCCTGCTGTCTCCCGCTTTGTCCCACGCTGTGTCCCGCTGTGTCCTCGCTGTGTCCCCCGCTGTGTCCCGCTATGTTCCCGCAGTGTCCCCGCTGTGTCCTGCTGTGTCCCACTGTGTCCCGTGGTGTCCCAGTTTGTCCTTCGCTGTGTCCCCAGGTGAGTCCCCGCTGTGTCCCGCTGTGTCCCCCACTGGGTCCCGCTGTGTCCCCACAGGGTCACCGCTGTTTCCCGCTGTGACCCGCTGTGTTCCGTGGTGTCCCGCTTTGTCCCCCGCTGTGTCCCCCGCTGAGTCCCCGCTGTGTCCCCCGCTTTGTACCGCTGTGTCCCCGCAGTGTCCCCGCTGTGTCCCGCTGTGTCAAACTGTCCCGTGGTGTCCTGCTTTGTCCCCCGCTGTGACCCCCACTGAGTCCCCTCTGTGTCACAACTGTGTCCCGCTGTGTCCTCGCTGTGTCCCCCGCTGTCTCCCGCTTTGTCCCCCGCTGTATCCCGCACCCCACTGTACCGCTGTGTCCTCGCTGTGTCCCCCACTGTGTCCAGCTGTGTCCTCCGTGTATCCCAAGCTGTGTCCCGCTGTGTCCCTCTGTGTCCCCGCTGTGTCCCGCTATGTTTCCGCAGTGTCCTCGCTGTGTCCCGCTGTGTCCCGCTTGTCCTCGCTGTGTCCCCCGCTGTGTCCCTTTGTGTCCCCAGCTGTGTACCCTGCTGTGTCCTGCTGGGTCCCCACTGTATCGACGCTGTGTCCTGCTGGGTCCCGCTGTGTCCTCGCTGTGTTCCCCGTTGTGTCCCGCTGTGTCCCCCGCTGTGTCCCCGCTGTGTCCCTGCTGTGTACCTGCTGTGTACTCCGTTGTGTCCAGCTGTTTCACCGCTGTGTCTTGCTTTGGCTCCTCTCTGTCTCCGATGTCCCCCGCTGAGTCCCCCGCTGTGTCCCGCTGTGTCCCGCTGTGTCCCCCGTTTTGTCCCGCTGAGTCCCCTCTGTGTCGCCGCTGTGTCCCGCTGTGTCCTCGCTGTGTCCCCCGCTGTCTCCCGCTTTGTCCCCGTGTCCCTAGCTGTGTCCCGCTGTGTCCCACTGTGTACCCCCGCTGTGTCCCACTATGTTCCCGCAGTGTCCCCGCTGTGTACCGCTGTGTCCCGCTGGGTACTCTCTGTGTCCCCGGCAGTGTCCCGTTGTGTCCCCAGCTATGCACGCTGCTGTGTCCCGCTGTGTCCCCGCTGTAACGACGCTGGGTCCCGCTGGGTCCCGCTATGTCCTCCATGTGTTCCCCGCTGTGTCCCGTTGTGTCCCCAGTTGTGTACGTCGCTGTGTCCCGCTGTGTCCACGCTGTATCGACGCTGGGTCCCGCTGGGTCCCGCTGTGTCCTCCCTGTGTCCCCCGCTGTGTCCCGCTGTGTCCCACTGTGTCCGCCACTTTGTCCCACGCTGTGTTCCGCTGGGTCCTCGCTGTGTCCCGCTCTATCCCGCTGTGTCCTCGCTCTGTCCCCCGGTGTGTCCTGCTGTGTCCCTGCTGTGTCCCAAGCTGTGTCCCGCTGTGTACCCCACTGTGTCCCCCTCTGTGTCCCGCTGTGTCCCCCGCTGTGAACTGCTGTGCCCCGCTGTGTCCCCTGCGGTGTCCCTGCTGTGTCCCCGCTGTGTCCTGCTGTATACTGCTGTGTCCCCCGCTGTGTCCCCGCTGTGTCCCGCTGTGTTCCCCATGTGTCCCCCGCTGTGTCCCACCTTGTCCCACTGTGTCCCCCACTGTTTCCCCCGCTGTGTCCGGCTGTGTCCCCCGCTTTGTCCCGCTGTGTCCACTGCTGTGTCCCCGCTGTGTCCCGCTTTTTCCTGGCTGTATCCTGCTGTGTCCTCACTGTGTCCCCGGCTGTATCCCGCTGTGTCCTCGCTGTGTCCCCAGCTGTGTCCCGCTGTGTCCCCCGCTTTGTCCCGCTGTGTCCCACTGTGTCCCCGCTGTGTCCCGCTGTGTCCCGCTGTGTCCCGGGTGTGCCCGCTGTGTCCCGCTGTGTACCCCGCTGTGTCCAGCTATGTCACCGCTGTGTCCTCGCTGTGTCCCGTGGTGTCTCACTTTGTCCCCACTGTGTCCCCAGCTGTGTGCCCGCTGTGTCCCGCTGTGTACCCCGCAGTGTCCAGCTGTGTCACCGCTGTGTACCGCTGTGGCCCATCTCTGTATCAGCTGTACCCCGCTGTGTCCCCCGCTGTGTTCCGCTGTGTCCCGCTGTGTCCCCCGCTTTGTCCTGCTGTGTCTCCGCAGTATCCCGGCTGTGTCCCGCTGTGTCACACTGTGTCCCGTGGTGTCCCACTTTCTCCCCCGCTGTGTCCCCCGCTGTGTCCCCCGCTGAGTCCCCTCTGTTTCAACGCTGTGTCCCGCTGTTTCCTGCTGTGTCCTCGCTGTGTTCCCCGCTGTGTCCCGCTGTTTCA
>NW_012301121.1:0-3404 GCF_000151885.1 Dipodomys ordii | reverse complement strand
CAGCGAGACACAGCGGGACACAGCGAGGACAAAGCGGGACACATTGGTGACACAGAGGGGAAAACAGCAGGACACAGCAGCGGACACAGCGGGGGACACAGCGCGACACAGCAAGACATAGCATGGACACAGCAGTAGACACATCGGGACATAGCCGGGGACACAGCTGGGGACACAACGGGACACAGCGGTGGACACAGCGAGGACACAGTAGGACCCACCGGGACCCAGCGGGGGACACAGCAAGGACACAGCAGGACACAGCGGGGGACACTGCGAGGACAAAGCGGGGGACACAGCGGGACACAGCGGGGAACACAGCGAGGACACAGCGGGACCCAGCGGGACACAGCGTCGATACAGCGGGCACACAGCGTTACACAGCGTGGTACTCAGCTGTGGACACAACGGGACACAGTGGGGGCACAGCCGGACACAGCGGGACACAGTGGGACACAGCGGGGACAAAGCGTGAGACACAGCGAGGGACAGAGCGGGAGACAGCGGGGAACACAGCGAGGACACAGCGGGACACAGCGGGACACAGCGTCGATACAGCGGGGACACAGCGTTACACAGCGTAGTACACATATGTTTACACAACGGGACACAGTGGGGGCACAGCTGGACACAGCGGGACACAGTGGGACAATGCGGGGACAAAGCATGAGACACAGCAGGGGACAGAGTGGGAGACAGCAGGGGACACAGCGAGGAAACAGCGGGACACAGCGGTGACACAGCGGGAACTCAGCGGGGGACACAGCGGGACACAGCGGGGGACACAATGAGGACCCAGCGGGACACAGCGTAGATACAGCGGGCACACAGCGTTACACAGCGTGGTACACAGCTGTGGACACAACGAAATACAGTGGGGGCACAGCGGGACACAGCGGGACACAGTGGGACACAGCGGGGAAAAAGCGTGAGACACAGCGGGGGACAGAGCGGGAGACAGCGCGGGACATGGCGAGGACACAGAGGGACACAGCGGGGACTCAGCGGGGGACACGGCGGGAAACAAAGAGGGACACCACGGAACACAGCGGGACACAGCGGGAAACAGCAGTGACCCTGCGGGGACACAGTGGGACACAGCTGGGGAAACAGCGGGACACAGAGGGGGACAGAGCGGGAAACAGAGGGGGACAGAGCGTGGGACATAGCGAGACATAGCAGGGACAAAGCTGGACACAGCGGGGTACACAGAGGGACACAGCGGGGACGCAGCGGGGAAACAGCGTGACACAGCAGGACACAGCGGGACACAGCGGGGGACACAGCAGTACACAGCAGGACAAAGCGGGACACAGCGGGGACACAGCAGAGACACAGCGGGGGACACAGCGGGACAGAGTGGGGTACACAGCTGGGTACACAGCGAGAAAACAGCGGGACACAGCAGGACACAGCGGGGACACTGCGGGAACATAGCAGGACACAGCGGGGTACACAGCGGGACACAGCTGGGGACACAGCGGGGACACAGCGTTACACAGCGGAACACAGCGGGAGACAAAGCGGGAGACAGCGGGGCACACAGCGAGGACACAGGGGGACACAGAGGCGACACAGAGGGGACTCAGCGGGGGACACAGCGTGGGACAAAGTGGGACACCACGGGACACAGTGTTACACAGCGGGACACAGCGGGGACACTGCGGGACACAGCATGAAAAAGCGGGGGACACAGCGGGACACAGCGGGCCACAGCGGGGGACACAGCGGGGGACATTTGGAGACAGAGAGTGTCCACAGCGAGACACAGCGGTGACACAGCTGGACACAGCGGGGCACAGCTGGGACAAAGCAGTAGACACAGCAGGACACAGTGGCGGACACAGAGGGACACAGCGTGGGACACAGGGAGGACACAGCGGGACCCAGTGGGACCCAGCGTCGATACCGCTGGGACACAGCGGGACACAGCGAGGTACACAGCTGGGGACACAACGGGACACAGCAGGGAACACAGGGAGGACATAGCGGGACCCAGCGGGACCCAGCGTCGTTACAGCGGGGACACAGCGGGACACACCGGGGTCCACAGCTGGGGACACAACGGGACACTGCGGGGGACACAGAGAGGACAAAGCAGGAAAGAGCGGTACACAGCGGGGACACTGCGGGAACATAGTGGGACACAGCAGGGTACACAGCGGGACACAGCGGTGACACAGAGGGGACTCAGCGGGACAAAGTGGGGGACACAGCGGCACACAGCGGGACACAGCGGGGGACACAGCAGGGGACAGCGGAGACAGAGAGGGGCAAAAGCGAGACACAGAGGTGATACAGCTGGACACAACGGAGTACACAGCGGGACACAGCGGGCACACAGCGGGACACAGCAGGGACCGAGCTGGACATAGCGGGACACAACGAATCACAGCGTGGGACACAGCGGGGGACCCAGCGAGGACACAGCGGGACACAGCGGGGGACTCAGCTGGGGACACAGAGGGACACAGCGGGACAAAGTGGAGACAAAGCGGGACACAGCAGGCACACAGCGGGGACACAGCGGACACAGCAGGACACAGCGGGGGACACAGCGGGACATAGTGGGGGACCCAGTGAGGACACAGCGGGACACAGCAGGGGACACAGCGAGGACACAGCGGGGGACACAGCGGGGGACAAAGCGGGACACAGCGGGACACAGCGTTGATACAGCGGGGACACAGCGTTACACAGCGTGGTACACAGTGTGGTACACAGCTGTGGACACAACGGGACACAGTGGGGGCACAGCCGGACATAGCGGGACACAGTGGGACACAGCGGGGACAAAGCGTGAGACACAGCGGGGGACAGAGAGGGAGACAGTAGGGGACTCAGTGAGGACACAGCGGCACACAACGGGACACAGCGGGAAACAGAGGTGAACCTGCGGGGGCACAGCGGGACACAGCGGGACACAGTGGGGACACAGCGAGGACACAGCGGCACACAAAGGGACACAGCGGGAAACAGAGGTGAACCTGCGGGGACACAGCGGGACACAGTGGGGGACACAGCGGGACACAGTGTGGGACACAGCGGTGAAACAGCGGGACACAACGGGACACAGCAGGGGGACACAGCGAGGACACAGCGGGACACAACGGGACACAGCAGGGGGACACAGCGAGGACACCACGGAACACAGCGGGACACAGCGGGAAACAGGGTGAACCTGCGGGGACACAGTGGGACACAGTGCGGGACACAATGCGAAACAGCGGGGGACACAGCGGGACACTTTGGGGGACAGAGTGTGGGACACAGCGAGACACAGCGGAGACAAAGCTGGACACAGCGGGGTACACAGAGGGACACAGCGGGGACGCAGCGGGGAAACAGCGTGACACAGCAGGACACAGTGGGAAACAGCCGGGGACACAGCGGAACAGAACGGG
>NW_012301120.1:0-1606 GCF_000151885.1 Dipodomys ordii | reverse complement strand
TCACACCGGAGGTCTGAGGAAGACTGTGGCCACCACTAAGTGACTACCAGGTGACTGTGTACACAAATGACATGGGATGGATTCAGGACTTAGATCCAAGTCCTGGCACTAGACTTCATTGTGAGATTCAGAATGGCATACAATTTAAACCCCATTAATTAATTATTTCTAGAATTTTCCATTTAATATACTTTGTGCTTCAGATAAAGGAGGAAACTATAGGAAACTATGAATAAAAAGAAATACAGAAATACTATATAGAATTATTGGAACTTCAAGTAGACTGGAATCTGAAAAATTATTTAATCCTTATTTTAAAGCTGGAGAGGATAAAGGGTTGTATCAGAGAAAACAATTCACAGGGGCTGGGAAGGTGGCTCAATAGTAGAACGCTTGCCTTGCATGCCTGAGGCCCTGGGTTTGATTCCTCAGCACCACTTAAGCAGGGGAAAAAAAGCTGGAAGTGGCGCTGTAGCTCAAGTGGTAGAGTGCTAGCCTTGAGCTGAAGAGCTGAGGGACAGCACCCAGGCCCAGAGTTCAGGCCCCATGACTGGCCCAAAACAAAACAAAACAAACAAAAACAATTCACATAAAGCAACCCCATTCCTGCTCTATGTTCCTCGTCTTTATTAACAGGGTAAAGAGCCACCCAATTATATAAGAATTCTATTTGTGTACCATATAAAAGTGATTGATGGGGCTGGGAAGATGGCTCAGTAGTAGAGCGCTTGCCTTGCATGCCTGAGGCCCTGGGTTCGATTCCTCAGCACCATATAAGCAAAAAAAGAAAAAAGCCAGAAGTGGCGCTGTGGCTCAAGTGGTAGAGCGCTAGCTTGAGCTGAAGAGCTGAGGGACAGCGCCCAGGCCCAGGAGTTCAGGCCCCACGACCGGACCAAAAAAAAAAAAAAGATTACAGCCTCCTGAGTAGCCAGGATTACAGGTGCTAAATCACCAGTGCCCAGCATAGTGTGTGTGTGTGTGTGTGTGTGTGTGTGTGTGTGTGTGTGTGTGTGTGTGTGTATGTGTGTACCCATTTTGGGGCTTAAATTCTGGGTCTTGCATTTTTAGCTTTTTTGCTGAAAGCTCATGCATAGTTTACTGCACAGCTCTACTTCCAGTTTTCTTTCTTTTTTCTTTTTCTTTTTCTTCTTTTTTGTCAGTTGTTGGACTTGAACTCAGGGCCTAGGCACTGTCCTTGAGCCTCTTTATGCTCAAGGTTAATGCTGAGGTACAGCGCCACTTCCATTTATGTGTGTGTGTGTGTTTTGTGACTGGTTAATTGGAGATAAGAGTCTCATGGAGACTCTTCTACCTGGGCTGGCTTCCAACCGAGATCCTCAGATTTCATCCTCCTGAGTAGCTAGGATTACAGGCATGAGCCACCTGTACCCAGCTGGGTTTTTTTTTGTGCGTGCGTGTGTGTGTGTGTGTGCGCGCGTGCACATGCATGTGTGCACATGCGTGTGCGCACGTGTGCTCATGCATGTATGTACTGGAATTTGAACACTGGGCCTGTGTTCTTGCTTAGCTTTCTTTGCTCAAGGCTAATGCTTTACCACTCAAAACTCTCACAGGGGGCTGGGAAGGTGGCTGAGTGGTAGAGCGC
>NW_012301119.1:0-3404 GCF_000151885.1 Dipodomys ordii | reverse complement strand
TGTGTCCTGCTTTGTCCCGCTGTGGTGCCCCGCTGTGTCCCACTATGTTCCCGCAGTGTCCCCGCTGTGTCCCCGCTGTGTCCTCGCTGTGTTCCCCGCTGTGTCCCACTGTGTCCCCCGCTGTGTCTCGCTGTGTCTACTGCTGTGTCCCCACTGTGTCCCGCTGTGTCTCGCTGTGTCCCGCTGTGTCCTCGCTGTTTCCCACGCTGTGTTCTGCTGTGTCCTCGCTGTGTCCCCCGCTGTGTCCCGTTGTGTCCCCAGCTGTGTACCCCACTGTGTCCCGCTGTGTCCCCGCTGTATCGACGCTGTGTCCCGCTGGGTCCCGCTGTGTCCTCCCTGTGTTCCCCACTTTGTCCCGCTATGTACCCCTCTGTGTCCCCCGCTGTGACCCGCTGTGTCCCGCTGTGTACTGCTGTGTCCCCCGCTGTGTCCCGCTGTGTCCCCGCTGTGTCCCAATGTGTCCACGCTGTGTCTCGCGCTGGGTCCCGCTGGTTCCCCCCTGTTTCCCCCGCTGTGTCCCGCTGTGTCCGGCTGTGTCCCCCGCTGTGTCCCCCGCTGTGTCCCCCGCAGTGTCAGCGCTGTGTCCCGCTGTGTCCTCGCTGTGTCCCCCGCTGTCTCCCGCTCTGTACCCCGCTGTGTCTCAAGCTTTGTCCCTGCTGCGTCCCACTGTGTCCCGCTGTGTCCCGCTGTGCCCCCACTGTGTCCCGTTGTGTTCACAGCTGTGTACCACGCTGTGTAACGCTGTGTCCCCGCTGTATCGACGCTGTGTACCGTTGGGTCCCGCTGTGTCCTCGCTGTGTTCCCCGCTGGGTCCCGCTGTGTCCCCCCTGTGTGCCCCGCTGTGTCCCACTGTTTCCCGCTGTGTCCCCCGCTGTGTCCCCAGCTGTGTCCCTATGTGTCCCACGCTTTGTCCCCCTGTGTCCCCGCAGTTTCCCTGCTGTGTCCCGCTGTTTCCCACTGTGTTCTGTGGTGTCCCGCTTTGTCCCCCGCTGTGTCCCCCGGTGAGTCTCCGCTGTGTCCCCGCTTTGTCCCGCTGAGTCCTCCATGTGTTCCCCGCTGTGTCCTGCTGTGTCCGGCTGTGTCCCCCGCTGTGTCCCCGCAGTGTCAGCGCTGTGTTCCGCTGTGTCCTCGCTGTGTCCCCCGCTGTCTCCCGCTGTGTCCCCCGCTGTGTCCCCGCTGTGCCCCCCGCTGTCTCCAGCTATGTCCCCTGCTGTGTCTCATGCTTTGTCCCCGCTGTGTCCCACTGCGTCCTGCTGTGTCCCGCTGTGCTCCCATTGTGTCCCGTTGTGTCCACAGCTTTGTACCATGCTGTGTAACGCTGTGTTTCCGCTGTATCTACGCTGTGTCCCACTGGGTGCCGCTGTGTCCTCGCTGTGTTCCCCGCTGTGTCCAGCTGTTTCCCCCACTTTGTCCCCCACTGTGTCCTCGCTCTGTCCCCCGCTGTGTCCCTCTGTGTCCCACTGTGTCCTCGCTGTGTCCCCCTCTGTGTCCCGCTGTGTCCCCCGCCGTGTCCCGCTGTGTCTCGCTGTGTCCCCACTGTGTCCTCTCTGTGTCCCCCGCTGTGTCCTGCTCTGTTCCCCACTGTGTCTCCCGTTTTGTCCCTGCTGTGCCCCACTGTGTCCCGCTGTGTCCCGCTGTGTCCCCCACTGTGTCCCGTTGTGTCAACAGCTGTGTACCCGCGGTGTCCCCGCTGTATCGACGCTGTGTCCCACTGGGTCCTGCTGTGTCTATCTCTGTGTTCCCCACTGTGTCCTGCTGTGTCCCCCGCTGTGTCCCTCACTGTGTCCCCTGCTGTGTCCCGCTGTGTCCCGCTGTGTCCCCCGCTGTGTCCTTGCTGTGTCCCCGCTGGGTCCCGCTGGGTCCAGCAGTGTCCCCCGCTGAGTCCCGTTGTGTCACCGCTGTGTCCCGCTGTGTCCCCGCTCTATCGACGCTGTGTCCCGCTGGGTCCCGCTGTGTCCTCTCTTTGTTCCCCGCTGTGTCCCGCTGTGTCCCCCGCTGTGTCTCTCGCTTTGTCCAGCTGTGTCCCCGGCTGTGTCCGGCTGTGTCCCGCTGTGTCCCCCGTTGTGTCCTTGCTGTGTCCCCGCTGTGTCCCGTCCCGCTGTGTCCCGCAGTGTCCCCAGCTGTGTCCCGCTGTGTCACCGCTGTGTCCCGCTGTGTCCTCGCTGTGTCCCCCGCTGTGTCCCGCTTTGTCCCTGCTGTGTACTCCGCTGTGTCCCTCTGTGTCCCCCGCTGTGTCCCCTGCTGTGTCCCCACTGTCACGATGTGTTTCGCTGTGTCCGGCTGTGTCCTCGCTCTGTCTCATTCAGTGTCCAGCTGTGTCCTCCCTGTGTCCCCCGCTGTGTCCCGCTGAGTCCCCTGCTGTGTCCCGCTGAGTCCCGCTGTGTCACGCTCTGTCCCATCTGTGTCCCTCTGTGTCCAGCTCTGTCCCCGTTGTGTGTCCGCTGTGCCCCGCTGTGTACCCTTCTGTGTCCAGCTGTGTCCCCTCTGTGTCCCGCTCTGTCCCTTCTCTTTCCCCCGCTGTGCACCGCTGTGTCACCCGGCTGTGTCCCGCAGTGTCCCTGCTGTGTCCCGCTGTGTCCTACTGTGTCCCGTGGTGTCCCGCTTTTTCCCCTCTATGTCCCCTGCTGAGTCCCCTCTGTGTCCCCGCTGTGTCCAGCTGTGTCCTCGCTGTGTCCTCCGCTGTCTCCCGCTTTGTCCCACGCTGTGTCCTACTGTTTCCCTGCTGTGTCCGGCTGTGTCCCCCGCTGTGTCCCGCTGTGTCCCGCTGTGTCCCCCGCTCTGTTCTGCTGGGTCCCGCTGTGTCCCCGCTGTGTCCCTGCTGTGTCCGGCTGTGTCCCACGCTGTGTCCCGCTGTGTCCCGCTGTGTCCCCCGCTGTGTCCCGCTGTGTCCCCGCAGGTTCACCGCTGTTTCACGCTGTGTCCTGCTGTGTTCCGTGGTGTCCCGCTTTGTCCCCCGCTGTGTCCCGCTGTGTCCACTGCTGGGTCCCCGCTGGGTCCCGCTGTGTCTCGCTGTTTCCCGCTGTGTCCTCGCATTGTCCCATGCTGTGTTCCGCTGTGTCCTCCCTGTGTCCCCCGCTGTATCACGCTGTGTCCCCCGCTGTGCCCCGCAGTGTCCCGCTGTGTCCCGCTGTGTCCTCGCTGTGTCAAACTGTGTCCCCCCTGTTTCCCCGTTGGGTCCTGCTGTGTCCCGCTGGGTCCCGCTGGGTCCCCGGCTTTGTCCCGCTGTGTCCCCGCAGTGTCCCCTCTGTGTCCCACTGTGTCCCACTGTGTCATGTGGTGTCCCGCTTTGTCCCCTGCTATGTCCACTGCTGAGTCCCCTCTGTGTCCCCGCTGTGTCCCGCTGTGTCCCCCGCTGTGTCCCGCTGTGTCCCCCGCTGTGTCCTGCTGATCCCGCGTGTCCCTCT
>NW_012301118.1:0-3404 GCF_000151885.1 Dipodomys ordii | reverse complement strand
AGAGCAGCAGAAGCAACCTTAGAAGCATAAGGAGAAGCAGAATCAGAATGAGAAGCAGATAGAGAAGCATTAGAAGCATATGAAGCAGGATAAGAAGAAGCAGAAGAAAGAGAAGAAGAAGAAAAAGATGAAGAAGAAGTTGAAGAAGAAGAAGAAGAAGAAGAAGAAGAAGAAGAAGAAGTAGAAGAAGAAGAAGAAGAAGAAGAAGAAGAAGCATAAGGAGAAGCATAAGGAGAAGCATAAGGAGAAGCATAAGAAGAAGCAGTAGAAGCAGAAGAAGCAGAAGCAAGAGAAGCAGAAGCAGAAGGAAAAGAATAAGCATAAGAAGCAGAATCAGAAGGAGAAGCAGAAGGAGAAGGAGCAGCAGAAGGAGAAGCAGAAGCAGAAAGAGAAGCAGAAACAGCAGGAGAACAAGAAGGAGAAGCAGGAGAATCAGAAGAAGTATAAGTAGAAGCAGAAAGAGAAGGAAAAGAAGGAGAAGCAGAAGTAGAATCAGAAGAAACAGAATAAGAAGAAGCAGAAGAAACAGAAGCAAAAGAAACAGAAAAAGGAGAAGAGCAGAAACAGAAGCAGAAGGAGAAGCAGAAGAAGAAGGAGAAGCAGAAAGAGAAGCAGGAGAAGCAGAAGAAGCAGGAGAAGCAGAAGCAGAAGAAACAGAAGAAGCCGAAGAAGCAGAAGCAAAATCTGAAGCAGAAGGAGAAACAGAAGAAGCACAATCTGAAGCAGAAGCAGAAGAAACAGAAATAGTAGAATAAGCAGAAGCAGAAGCAGCAGGAGAAGCAGAAGAAGAAGACGGAGAAGGCGAGAGAGAAGGATTAGCAGTAGGAGAAGCAAAAGGATAAGCAGAAGCAGAAAGAGACGCAGAAGGAAAAGCAGCACGAGAAGTAGGAGAAGCAGGAGAAGCAGGAGAAACAGAAGACGCAGAAGCAGAATGAGAAGCAGAAGGAGAAATTGAAGCAGAAGCAGAAGGAGAAGCAGAAGCAGAAGGAGAAGCAGAAGAAGGAGAAGGAGAAGCAGAAAGAGAAGCAGAAAGAGAAGCAGGAGAAGCAGAAGCAGGAGAAGCAGAAGCAGAAGAAACAGAAGGAGAAGAAGCAGAAGGAGAAGCAGAAACAGAAGGAAAAGCAGAAATAGAAGCAGGAGTAGCAGAAGAAGCAGCAGCAGGAGAAGCAGAAGCAGAAGAAGCCGAAGAAGCAGAAGCAGAACCTGAAGCATAAGGAGATACAGGAGAAGCAGAAGAAGCAGAATCTGGAGAAGCAGAAGGAGAAGCAGAAGCAGAAAGAGAAGCAAAAGCAGAAGGAGAAGCAGAAGAAACAGAAGAAGCAGAGGCAGTAGCAGAAGAAGCAGAAGATGCAGAAGTAGAAGGAGAAGCAGAAGTAAAAGCAGAAGAAAGAGAAGAAGAAGGAGAAACAGAAGGAGAAGCAGAAAGACAAGCAGAAGAAGAAGCAGTAGAAGGAAAAGCAGCAGGAGAAGCAGAAAGAGCAGCAGAAGGAGAAGCAGGAGATGCAGAAACAAGAGAAGCAGAAGCAGAAGAAACAGGAGAAGGACAAGAAGAAGAAGCAGAAGGAGAAGCAGAAACAGAAGGAGAAGCAGAAAGAGAAGGAGGGGAAGCAGAAGAAGCAGAAGCAGGAGAAGCAGAAGCATAAGAATCCGAAGAAGCAGAAGCAGAACCTGAAGCAGAATGAGAAGCAGGAGAAGCAGAAGAAGCAGAATCTGGAGAAGCAGAATGAGAAGCTGAAGGAGAAGCAGAAGCGGAAAGAGGATCAAAAGCAGCAGGAGAAGCAGAAGAAACAGAAGAAGCAGAAGCAGTAGCAGTTGCAGCAGAAGCAGAAGGAAAAGCAGAAGGAAAAGCAGAAGAACGAGAAGGAGAAGGAAAAACAGAAGCAGAAGCAGAAGGATAATCAGAAAGAGAAGCAGAAGAAGCAGAAGGAGAAGCAGAAGCAGAAGAAGCAGCAGAAGGAGAAGAAGAAGCAGAAGAAGATGCAGAAGGAGAAGCTGGAGAAACAGAAGAAGCAGACACAGAAGAAGAAGTAGAAGTAGGAGAAGGTAAGTAAGAGCAGCAGAAGCAATAGAAGCAGAAGGAGAAGCAGAAGCAGAATGAGAAGCAGAAAGAGAAGCAGTAGAAGCAGAAGAAGCAGGAAAACAGAAGCAGAAGAAAGAGAAGAGGAAGAAGAAGAAGAAGAAAAAGAAGAAGAAGAAGAAGAAGAAGAAGAAGAAGAAGAAGAAGAAGAAGAAGAAGAAGAAGAAGAAGAAGAAGAAGAAGAAGGAGGAGGAGGAGGAGGAGGAGGAGGAGAAGAAGAAGGAGAAGCATAAGGAGAAGCAGTAGAAGCAGAAGAAGCAGAAGCAGGAGAAGCAGAAGAAAAAGAATAAGCATAAGAAGCAGAATCAGAGGGAGTAGGAGAAAACAGAGAAGAAGCAGCAAAAGTAGAAGCAGAAGGAGAAGCAGAAGGAGAAGAAGATGCAGAAGGAGAAGCAGGATAAGCAGAAGAAGCAGAAGTAGAAGCAGAAGTAGGAGAAGGAGAAGGAGAAGGAAGGGAGCAGAAGCAATAGGAGAAGCAGAAGGAGAAGCAGAAGCAGAATGAGAAGCAGAAAGAGAAGCAGTAGAAGCAGAAGAAGCAGGAAAAGCAGAAGCAGACGAAAGAGAAGATGAAGAAGAAGAAGAAGACGAAGAAGAAGAAGAAGAAGAAGAAGAAAAAGCAGCATCAGGAGAAGCGTAACGAGAAGCAGTAGAGGCAGAAGAAGCAGAATCAGGAGAAGCAGAAGCGGAAGAAAAAGAATAAGAAAAAGAAGCAGAAGAAGAAGCAGTGGGAGAAGCAGAAGAAGGAGAAGGAGCAGCAGAAGGAGAAGCAGAAGCAGAATGAGAAGCAGAAACAGAAGGAGAACAAGAAGGAGAAGCAGGAGAATCAGAAGAAGTAGAAGTAGAAGCAGAAAGAGGAGAAGAAGGAGAAGCAGAAGTAGAATCAGAAAAAACAGAACAAGAAGAAGCAGAAGAAACAGAAGCAAAAGAAACAGAAGAAGGAGAAGAGCAGAATCAGAAGCAGAAGGAGAAGCAGAAGGAGAAGCAGAAAGAGAAGCAGGAGAAGTAGAAGAAGCAGAAGCAGAAGAAACAGGAGAAGCCGAAGAAGCAGAAGCAGAATCTGAAGCAGGAGAAACAGAAGAAGCATAATCTGAAGCAGAAGCAGAAGAAACAGAAATAGTACAATAAGCAGAAGCAGAAGCAGCAGGAAAAGCAGAAGAAGAAGAAGAAGGAGAAGGCGAAAGAGTAGGATTAGGAGTAGGAGACGCAAAAGGATAAGCAGAAGCAGAAAGAGACGCAGAAGGAGAAGCAGCACGAGAAGTAGGAGAAGCAGGAGAAGCAGAAGAAGCAGAATCTGGAGAAGAAGATGGAGAAACAGAAGGAGAAGCAG
>NW_012301117.1:0-3404 GCF_000151885.1 Dipodomys ordii | reverse complement strand
AAGGAGAACCTGAAGCAGAAGGAGAAGCAGAAGCAGCAGAAGCTGGAAAAGCAGAAGCAGAAGAAACAGAACAAGGAGAAGAAGCAGAAGCAGAACGAGAAGCAGAAGAAGAAGAAGGAGAAAGAGAAGGATTAGGAGTAGGAGGAGCAGAAGCAGAAAAAGAAGCAGAAAGAGAAGCAGAAGGAGAAGCAGAAAGAGAAACAGAAGAAGCAGAAGCAGGAGAAGCAGAAGAAGAATGGAAGCACAAGAAGGAGAAATTGAAGGAGAAGGAGAATGAGACGGAGAAGCAGAAGGAGAAGTAGGAGAAGCAGAAGAAGAAGTAGAAGGAGAAGCAGAAGCAGAAGAAACAGAAGAAGGAGAAGAGCAGAAGCAGAAGCAGAAGGAGAAGCAGAAGCAGAAGGAGAAGCAGAAGAAGCAGAAGCTGAAGAAGAAGAAGAAACAGAAAAAGCAGAAGAAGCAGAAGAAGAAGCAGCAGGAGAACCAGAAGAAGAAGAAGGAGAAAGAGAAGGATTAGGCGTAGGAGAAACAGAAGGATAAGCAGAAGCAGAAAGAGAAGGAGAAGGAGAAGCAGGAGAAACAGAAGGAGCAGAAGCAGGAAAATCAGAAGCATAATGAAAGGCAGAAGAAGGAGAAATTGAAACAGAAGAATATGCAGAAGGAGAAGCAGAAGCAGAAGCAGTAGTAGAAGCAGAAGAAGGAGAAGCAGAAGGAGAAGGATAAAGAGAAACACAAGGAGAAGCAGGAGAAGCTGAAGCAGGAGAAGCAGAATCAGAAGAAATAGAAGAAGGAGAACAAGCAGAAGCAGAAAGAGAAGCAGAAACAGAAGGAGAAGCAGAAATAGAAGCAGAAGAAGACGAAGAAGCAAAAGGAGAACCTGAAGCAGAAGGAGAAACTGGAGAAGCAGAAGAAGAAGAATCTGGAGAAGAAGAAGGAGAACCAGAAGGAGAAGCAGAAGCAGAAAGAGAAGCAAAAGCAGAAGGAGAAGCAGAAGAAACAGAAGAAGCAGAAGCAGTAGAAGAAGCTGAAGATGCAGAAGCAGAAAGAGAAGCAGAAGGAATAGCAGAAGAACGACAAGGAGAAACAGAAGGAGAAGCAGAAGGAGAAGCAGGAAAAGAAGAAGAAGCAGAAGCAGACGGAGAAGCAGAAGAAGGAGAAGGAGAAGCAGAAGCAGAAGAAGAAGCAGAAGGAAAAGGGCAAGCAGAAGGAGATGCAGAAGGAGAAGCAGGAGAAGCAGAAGAAACAGAAGCAGAAGGAGAAGAAGAAGGAGAAGAATCAGAAGAAGCAGAAGCAGAAATAGAAAGAGAAGCCGACGAAGAGAAGCAGAATGAGAAGCAGGGGAAGCAGAAGAAGCAGAAGCGGGAGAAGCAGAAGAAGAAGAAGAAGGAGAAGGAGCAGAAGGAGAAGCAGAAAGAGAAGCAGGAAAAGCAGAAGAAGCAGAAGCAGGAGAAGCAGAAGCAGAAAACAGGAGAAGGACAAGAAGCAGAAGCAGAAGGAGAAGCAGAAACAGAAGGAGAAGAAGAAAGAGAAAGAGGGGAAGCAGAAGAAGCAGAAGCAGGAGTAGCAGAAGCATAAGAATCCGAAGAAGCAGAAGCAGAACCTGAAGCAGAAGGAGAAGCAGGAGAAGGAGAAGAAGCAGAATCTGGAGAAGCAGAATGAGAAGCTGAAGTAGAAGCAGAAGCAGAAGCAGAAAGAGAATCAAAAGCAGAAGGAGAAGCAGAAGAAACAGAAGAAGCAGAAGCAGTAGCAGTTGCAGCAGAAGCAGAAGAGAAGCAGAAGGAAAAGCCGAAGAACGAGAAGGAGAAGTAGAAACAGAAGGAAAAGCAGAAGGAGAATCAGAAGGAGAAGCAGAAGATGCACAAGGAGAAGCAGAAGGAGAAACAGAAGCAGAAGAAGCAGCATAAGGAGAAGCAGAAGTAGAAGAAGATGTTTATGGAGAAGCAGGAGAAGCAGAAGAAGCAGAAGCAGAAGGAGAAGTAGAAGTAGGAGAATGAGAAGGAAGAGCCGCAGAAGAAATAGGAGAAGCAGAAGGAGAAGCTGAAGCTGAATGAGAAGCAGAAAGAGAAGCAGTAGAAGCAGAAGAAGCAGGAAAAGAAGAAGCTGAAGAAAGAGAAGAAGATGAATATGATGAAGAAGATTAAGAAGAGGAGGAGAAGAAGAAGAAGAAGAATTAGAAGAAGAAGAAGAAGAAGAAGAAGAAGAAGAAGAAGAAGAAGAAGAAGAAGAAGAAGCAAAAGGAGTAAAGGAGCAAAAGGAGAAGGAGAAGCAGGGGAAGCAGAAGCAGAAGAGGAAGAAGCAGAAGGAGAAGCAGAAAGAGAAGCAGGAGAAGCAGAAGAAGCAGAAGCAGGAGAAGCAGAAGCAGAAGAAAAAGAAGAAGAAGGAGAAGCAGAAGCAGAGGGAGAAGGAGAAGATGTAGAAGCAGAAGGAGAAGCAGAAGGAAAAGCAGAAGAACGAGAAGGAGAAGGAGAAACAGAAGGAGAAGCAGAAGGAGAGGCAGAGGGAGAAGTCGAAGGAGATAGGAAAAGTAGAAGAAGCAGAAGCAAAAGGTGAACCAAAAGAAGCAGGAGAAGCAGAAGCAGAAGAAGAAGCATAAGAACAAGCACAAGCAGGAGGAGATGCAGAAGGAGAAGCAGGAGAAGCAGAAAAAGCAGAAGCTGAAGGAGAAGGAGAAGTAGGAGAAGGAGAAGGAGAAGGAGGAGAAGCAGAAGCAGAAGGAGAAGCAGAAGCAGAATGAGTAGCAGAAAGAGAAGCAGGAGAAACACAAGAAGCAGAAGCAGGAGAACCCGAAAGAGAAGAAGAAGAAGAAGAAGCAGAAGCAGAAGCAGGAGAAGCTAAGAAGCAGAAGCAACTGAAGCAGAAGCAAAAGAAACAGAAGAAGCATAAGTAGCAGAAGCAAAAGCAGAAGTAGAAGCAGAAGAACGAGAAGGAGAAAGAGAAATATAAGGAGAAGCAGAAGGAGAAGCAGAAGCAGAAGGAGAAGCAGAAGTAGGAGAAGGAGAAGGAGGAGCATCAGAAGCAGTAGGAGAAGCAGAAGGAGAAGCAGAAGCAGAAGGAGAAGCAGAAGGAGAAGCAGTAGAAGCAGAAGAAGCAGGAGAAGCAGAAGCAGAAGAAGGAGAAGAAGAAGAAGAAGAAGAAGAAGAAGAAGAAGAAGAAGAAGAAGAAGAAGAAGAAGAAGAAGAAGAAGAAGAAGAAGAAGAAGAAGAAGAAGAAGAAGAAGAAGAAGAAGGAGAAGGAGAAGGAGAAGGAGAAGGAGAAGCATAAGGAGAAGCAGTAGAAGCAGAAGAAGCAGAAGCAGGAGAAGCAGAAGCAGAAGAAAAAGAATAAGCATAAGAAGCGGAATCAGAGGCAGAAGCAGAAGAAGGAGAAGGAGCAGCAGAAGGAGAAGCAGAAGCAGAAAGAGAAGCAGA
>NW_012301116.1:0-3405 GCF_000151885.1 Dipodomys ordii | reverse complement strand
TGTGTCCTCGCTGTGTCCCCCGCTGTCTCCCGCTCTGTCCCCCGCTGTGTCTCACGCTTTATCCCGTCTTTGTCCCACTCTGTCCCGCTGTGTCCCGCTGTGTCCACCACTGTGTCCCTTTGTGTCCCCAGCTGTGTAACCCGCTGTGTAACGCTGTGTCCCCGCTGTATCGAGGCTGTATCCCGCTGTGTCCCGCTGTGTCCTCGCTGTGTCCCCGCTGTGTCCTGCTGTGTCTCCACTGTGTCCCCCGCTGTGTCCCGTTGTGTCCCCAGCTGTGTACCCCGCTGTGTCCCGCTGTGTCCCCGCTGTATCGACGCTGTGTCCCGCTGGGTCCCGCTGTGTCCTCCCTGAGTTCCCCGCTGTGTCCCGCTGTGTCCCCCGCTGTGTCCCGCTGTGTCCCCCGCTGTTTCCATGCTGTGTCCCCGCTGTGTCCCTCTGTGTACCCCACTTTGTACAGCTTTGTCCCTGGTGTGTCTCGCTGTGTCTCACGCTCTGTCCCCCACTGTGTCCCGCTGTGTCCCCCGCTGTGTCCCGCTGTGTCCCGCTGTGTCCCCCGCTGTGCCCCGCTGTGTCCCCACAGGGTCACCGCTGTTTCGCGCTGTGTCCCTCTGTGTTCCGTGGTGTCCCGCGTTGTCCCCCGCTGTGTCCCCAGCTGAGTCCCCGCTGTGTCCCCGCTGTGTGCCGCTGTGTCCTCGCTGTGTCCCCCGCTGTCTCCCGCTCTGTCCCCAGCTGTGTCTCTCGCTTTATACCGTCTTTGTCCCACTCTGTCCCGCTGTGTCCCGCTGTGTCCACCACTGTGTCCCTTTGTGTCCCCAGCTGTGTAACCCACTGTGTAACGCTGTGTCCCCGCTGTATCGAGGCTGTATCCCGCTGGGTCCCGCTGTGTCCTCGCTGTGTCCCCCGCTGTCTCCCGCTCTGTCCCCAACTGTGTCTCACGCTTTGTCCCCGCTGTGTCCCACTGTGTCCCGCTGTGTCCCGCTGTGCCCCCCCTGTGTCCCGTTGTGTCCACAGCTGTGTACCACGCTGTGTAACGATGTGTCCCCGCTGTATCGACGTTGTGTCTCGCTGGGTCCCACTGTGTCCTCGCTGTGTTCCCCGCTGTGTCCCCTGCTGTGTCCCGCTGTGTCCCACTGTGTCCCTCCTGTGTCCCCCGCTGTGTCTCGCTGTGTCCTGCTGTGTCACACTGTGTCCCATGGTGTCCTGCTTTGTCCCCAGCTGTGTCCCCCTCTGAGTACCCTCTGTGTCCCACTGTGTCCTCGCTGTGTGCCCCGCTGTCTCCTACTTTGTCCCATGTTCTGTCCCGCTGTGTCCTCGCTGTGTCGTCCGCTGTATCCCGCTGTGTCCTCGCTGTGTCCCCGCTGTGTCCTGCTGTGTCCTCGCTGTGTCCCCCGCTGTGTCCCGATGTGTCCCCAGCTGTGTACCCCGCTGTGTCCCGCTGTGTCCCCGCTGTATCGACGCTGTTTCCCGCTGGGTCCCGCTGTGTCCTCCCTGAGTTCCCCGCTGGGTCCCGCTGTGTCCCCCGCTGTGTCCTGCTGTGTCCCCCGCTGTTTCACCGCTGTGTCCCCGCTGTGTCCCTCTGTGTACCCCACTTTGTACAGCTTTGTCCCTGATATGTCTCTCTTTGTCTCATTCTCTGTGCCCCACTGTGTCCTGCTGTGTCCCCCGCTGTGTCCCCGCTGTGCCCCGCTGTGCCCCGCTATGTCCACACAGGGTCACCGTTGTTTCGCGCTGTGTCCCGCTGTGTTCCGTGGTGTCCCGCGTTGTCCCCCGCTGTGTCCCCAGCTGAGTCCCCGCGGTGTCCCCGCTGTGTCCCGCTGTGTCCTCGCTGTGTCCCCCGCTGTCTCCCGCTCTGTCCCCCGCTGTGTCTCACGCTTTATCCCGTCTTTGTCCCACTCTGTCCGTTGTGTCCACCACTGTGTCCACCACTGTGTCCATTTGTGTCCCCAGCTGTGTAACCCGCTGTGTAACGCTGTGTCCCCGCTGTATCGAGGCTGTATCCCGCTGGGTCCCGCTGTGTCCTTGCTGTGTTATCCGTTGTGTCCCCCTCTGTCCCCCGTTATGCCCCCCGCTTTGTCCTACTGTGTCCCCCTCTGTGTCCCGTTGTGTCCCGCAGTGTCTCCCGCTGTGTCCCTGCTGTGTCCCTGCTGTGTTCCCGCTGTGTCACGCTGTGTCCTGCTGTGTCTCGTTGTGTCCCCAGCTGTGTACCCCGCTTTGTCCCGCTGTGTCCCCGCTGTATCGATGCTGTGTCCCGCTGGGCCCGCTGTGTCCTCCCTGTGGTCCCCGCTGTGTCCCGCTGTGTCCCCGCTGTGTGCCCTCTGTGTCCCGCTGTGTAATCCGTTGTGTACAGCTGTGTCACCGCTGTGTCCCGCTGTGTCCTCGCTGTGACCCCCGCTCTGTTCTGCTGTGTCCTCGCTGTGTGCCACGCTGTGTCCGGTTGTGTCCCCAGCTGTGTACCCCGCTGTGTCCTGCTGTGTCCCCGCTGTATCGACCCTGTGTCCCGCTGAGTCCGAGCAGTGTCCTCGCTGTGTCCCCCGCTGTCTCCCACTCTGTCCACAGCTGTGTATCACGCTTTGTCCCCGCTGTGTCCCACTGTGTCCCGCTGTGTCCCGCTGTGCCCCCACTGTGTCCCGCTGTGTCCCCCGCTGTGTCCCGCTGTGTCCCCACAGGGTCACCGCTGTTTCGCGCTGTGTCCCGCTGTGTGCCATGATGTCCCGCGTTGTCCCCCGCTGTGTCGCCAGCTGAGTCCCCGCTGTGTCCCCGCTGTGTGCCGCTGTGTCCTCGCTGTGTCCCCCGCTGTCTCCCGCTCTGTCCCCAGCTGTGTCTCACGCTTTATCCCGTCTTTGTCCCACTCTGTCCCGCTATGTCCCGCTGTGTCCACCACTGTGTCCCTTTGTGTCCCCAGCTGTGTAACCCGCTGTGTAACGCTGTGTCCCCGCTGTATTGAGGCTGTATCCCGCTGGGTCCCGCTGTGTCCTCGCTGTGTCCCCCGCTGTCTCCCGCTCTTTCCCCTGCTGTGTCTCACGCTTTGTCCCCGCAGTGTCCCACTGTGTCCCGCTGTGTCCCGCTGTGCCCCCCCTGTGTCCCGTTGTGTCCACAGCTGTGTACCACGCTGTGTAACGCTGTGTCCCCGCTGTATCGACGTTGTGTCCCGCTGGGTCCCGCTGTGTCCTCGCTGTGTTCCCCGCTGTGTCCCCCTCTGTTTCCCGCTGTGTCCCCAGCTGTGTCCCGCTGTGTCCCACCCGGTCCCTACTGTGTCCCGCTGTGTCCCGCTGTGTCCCCGCTGTGTGCCGTCTGTGTCCCGATGTGTACTCCGTTGTGTCCAGCTGTGTCACCGCTGTCCGGCTGTGTCCCTTCTCTGTCTCCGCTGTCCCCCGCTGTGTTCCCTGCTGTGTCCCGTGAGAACTA
>NW_012301115.1:0-3405 GCF_000151885.1 Dipodomys ordii | reverse complement strand
TCGCTGATGTTCCCCGCTATGTCCCGCTGTGTCCTCGCTGTGTCCCCCGCTGTGTCATGCTGTGTCCCCCGCTGTGTCCCGCTGTGTCCTCTCTGTGTCCCGCTCTGTCTCCCCCTTGTCCCCGCTGTGTCCCGCTGTGTCCCGTGGTGTCCCGCTTTGTCCCCCGCTGTGTCCCCCGCTGAGTTCCCGCTGTGTCCCCGCCTTGTCCCGCTCTGTCCTCCCTGTGTCCCCCGCTGTGTCCCGCTGTGTCCCCTGCTGTGTCCCGCTCTCTCTACTGCTTTGATCCTGCTGTGTCCCTCTGTGTCCCGCTGTGTCCCCCTGTGTCCTCACTGTGTCCCACGCTGTGTTCCGCTGAGTCCTTGCTGTGTCCCCCGATGTGCCCCGTTGTGTCCCCAGCTGTGTACCCCGCTGTGGGCCACTGTGTCCCCGCTGTATCGACGCTGTGTCCCGCTGTGTCCCACTGTGTCCTCGCTGTGTCCCCCGCTGTCTCCCGCTCTGTCCCCCGCTGTGTCTCTCGCTTTGTCCCAGCTGTGTCCCACTGTGTTCCGCTGTTTCCCGCTGTGCCCCCACTGTGTCCCGTTGTGTCCACAGCTGTGTACCACGCTGTGTAACGCTGTGTCCCCGCTGTATCGACGCTGTGTCCCGCTGTGTCCCGCTGTGTCCTCGCTGTGTTCCCCGCTGTGTCCCGCAGTGTCCCCCGCTGTGTCCCCCGCTGTGTCCTCGCTGTGTCCCCCGCTGTGTCCCGCTTTGTCCTCGCTGGGTCCTCCGCTTTGTCACGCTTTGTCCCCTGCTGTGTCCAGCTAGGTCCGACTGTGTCCCGCTCTGTCCCTGCTGTGTCCCGCTGTGTCCTGCTGTGTCCTCGCTGTGTCCCCCGCTGTCTCCCGCTCTGTCCCCTGCTGTGTCTCACGATTTGTCCTCGCTGTGTCCCACTGTGTCCCGCTCTGTCTCGCTGTGCCCCCATTGTGTCCCCTTGTGTCCACAGATTTGCACCACACTGTGTAACGCTGTATCCCTGCTGTATCGACGCTGGGTCCCGCTGGGTCCCGCTGTGTCCTCGCTGTGTTCCCTGCTGTGTCCCGCTGTTTCCCCCGATGTGTCCCCTGCTGTTTTCCTTTCTGTGTCCCCCACTGTGTCCCGCTGTGTCCTCGCTGGGCCCCCCGCTGTTTCCCGCTGGGTCCCCCGCTGTGTCCCTCTGTATCCCGATGTGTCCCCTGCTCTGTACCCTGCTTTGTCCCGCTGTGTCCGCCTCTGTGTCCCCCGCTGTGTCCCGCTGTGTCTTCGCTGTGTCCCGCTCTGTCTCCCCCTTGTCCCCGCTGTGTCCCGCTCTGTCCCGTGGTGTCCCGCTTTGTCCCCCGCTGTGTCCCCCGCTGAGTCCCCGCTGTGTCCCCGCTGTGTCCCGCTGTGTACTGCTGTGGCCCCCGCTGAGTACCGCTGTGTCCCTGCTGTGTCCCCGCTGTGTCCCAATGTGTCCCCGGCTGTGTCCCGCTGTGTCTACTGCTGTGTTCCTGCTCTGTCCCGCTGTGTCCCGCTGTGTCCCCCTGTGTCCTCACTGTGTCCCACGCTGTGTTCCGCTGAGTCCTTGCTGTGTCCTCCGATGTGCCCCGTTGTGTCCCCAACTGTGTACCCCGCTGTGGCCCACTCTGTCCCCGCTGTATCGACCCTGTGTCCCGCTAGGTTCTGCTGTGTCCTCGCTGTGTCCACCGCTGTTTCCCCTGTGTCCACCGCTATGTCCCGCTGTGTCCCCCGCTCTGTCCCGCTGTGTCCACCGCTGTGTCCCGCTGTGTCCCCCGCTGTGTCCCGTTGTGACCACAGCTGTGTACCCCGCTGTGTAACGCTGTGTCCCCGCTGTATCGACGCTGTGTCCCGCTGGGTCCAGCTGTGTCCTCGCTGTGTTTCCCGCTGTGTCTCGCAGTGTCCCCCGCTGTGTCCCCCGCTGTGTCCTCACTGTGTCCCCTGCTGTGTCCCGCTGTGTCCTTGCTGTGTCCCCCGCTGTGTCCCGCTGTGTCCCCGCAGGGTCACCGCTGTTTCCCGCTGTGTCCCGTGGTGTCCCTCTTTGTCCCCCGCTGTGTCCCCCGCTGAGTCCCCGCTGTGTCCCCGCTGTGTCGCGCTCTGTCCTCCCTGTGTTCCCCGCTGTGTCCCGCTGTGTCCCATGCTGTTTCCCGCTGTGTCTACTGCTGTGTTCCTGCTGTGTCCCGCTGTGTCCCGCTGTGTCCCCCTGTGTCCTCACTGTGTCCCACGCTGTGTTCCGCTGATTCCTTGCTGTGTCCCACGATGTGCCCCGTTGTGTCCCCAGCTGTGTACCCCGCTGTGGCCCACTCTGTCCCCGCTGTATCGACGCTGTGTCCCGCTGGGTCCCACTGTGTTCACCGCTGTGTCCACCGCTGTGTCCCGCTGTGTCCCGCTGTGTCCCTGCTCTGTCCCCCTGTGTCCACCGCTGTGTCCCGCTGTTTCCCCCGCTGTGTCCCGCTGTGTCCTTGCTGTGTCCCCCGCTGTCTCACTCTCTGTCCCCCACTGTGTCTCACGCTTTGCCCTGCTGTGTCCCACTGTGTTCCGCTGTGTCCCGCTGTGCCCCCACTGTGTCCCGTTGTGTCCATAGCTGTGTACCATACTGTATAATGCTGTGTCCCTGCTGTATCGACGCTGTGTCTCGCTGGGACCTGCTATGTACTCCGTTGTGTCCAGCTTTGTCACCGCTGTGTCCCCCGCTTTGTCCTGCTGTGTCCTCGCTGGGTTCCCCACTGGGTCCCGCTGTGTCCCCCGCTGTGTCCCGCTGTGTCCCGCTGGGTCCCGCTCTGTCCCTGCTGTGTCCCGCTGTGCCCTGCTGTGTCCTAGCTGTGTCCCCCGCTGTCTCAAGCTCTGTCCCTCGCTGTGTCTCACGATTTGTCCTTGCTTTGTCCCACTGTGTCCCGCTGTGTCCCGCTGTGCCCACACTGTGTCCCCTTGTGTCCACAGATGTGTACCACACTGTGTAACGCTGTATCCCCGCTGTATCGACGCTGTATGCTGTGTCCCGCTGTGTCCTCGCTGTGTCCCACGCTGTGTTCCGCTGGGTCCTCGCTGTGTCCCGCGATGTGTCCCGTTGTGTCCCCAGCTGTGTCCCCGCTCTGTCCTGCTGTGTTCCCGCTGTATCGATGCTGTGTCCCACTTTGTCCCGCTGTGTCCTCGCTGTGTTCCCAGCTGTGTCCCGCTGTGTACCCCTCTGTGTCCCCCTCTGTGTCCCGCTGTGTTCCCCGTTGTGTCCCGCTGTGTCCTGCTGTGTCCCCCGCTGTGTCGCTGCTGTGTCCCCGCTGTGTCCTTCTGTATACTGCTGTGTCCCCTGCTGAGTCCCGCTGTGTCTCTGCTGTGTCCCACTGTGTCCCCCATGTGTCCCCCGCTGTGTCCCATTGTGTCCCGCTGTGTCCCCCA
>NW_012301114.1:0-3405 GCF_000151885.1 Dipodomys ordii | reverse complement strand
AGCTGTGTACCACGCTGTGTAACGTTGTGTCCCCGCTGTATCAACGCTGTGTACCGCTGGGTCCTGCTGTGTCCTCGCTGTGTTCCCCGCTGTGACCCGCTGTGTCCCCCACTGTGTCCCCCGCTGTGTCCCTATGTGTCCCACGCTTTGTCTCCCTGTGTCCCCGCAGTTTCCCCACTGTGTCCCGCTGTTTCCCACTGTGTTCTGTGGTGTCCCGTTTGTCCCCCGCTGTGTCCCCCGGTGAGTTTCCGCTGTGTCCCCGCTTTGTCCCGCTGAGTCCTCCATGTGTCCCCCGCTGTGTCCCGATGTGTCCCCCGCTGTGTCCCGCTGTGTCCACTGCTGGGACCCGGCTGTGTCCCGCTGTGTCCTCACTGTGTCCCACTCTGTGTTCCGTTTTGTCCTCGCTGTGTCCCCCGCTGTGTCCCGCTGTGTCCCCCGCTGTGCCCTGCAATGTCCTGCTCTGTCCCGCTGTGTCCTCGCTGTGTCCCGCTGTGTCCCCCACTGTATCCCCTGCTGAGTCCGGCTGTGTCCCCCACTGTGTCCTGCTCTGTCCCCCTCTGTGTCCCGCTGTGTCCCCCGCTGTGTCAAACTGTGTGCCCGCAGTGTCACTGCTGTTTCCTGCTGTGTCCCGCTGTGTTCCGTGGTGTCCCTCTTTGTCTCCCGCTGTGTCCCCCGCTGTGTCCCGCTGTGTCCCGCTGTGTCCCACTGCGTCCCGCTGTATCCCGCTGTGCCCCCACTGTGTCCCGTTGTGTCCACAGCTTTGTAACATGCTGTGTAACGCTGTGTCTCCGCTGTATCGACGCTGTGTCCCGCTGGGTCCCGATGTGTCCTCGCTGTGTTCCCCGCTTTGTCCAGCTGTTTTCCCCACTTTGTCCCCCACTGTGTCCTCGCTCTGTCCCCCGCTGTGTCCCTCTGTGTCCCGCTGTGTCCTCGCTGTGTCCCCCTCTGTGTCCCGCTGTGTCCCCCGCCGTGTCCCGCTGTGTCCCGCTGTGTCCCCGCTGTGTCCCGCTGTGTCCCGCTTTGTCCCCCACTGTGTCCCGCAGTGACCCCGCTGTGTCCCACTGTGTCCTGTGGTGTCCCGCTTTGTCCCCCGTTGTGTCCCCGGCTGAGTCTCGCTGTGTCCCCACTGTGTCCTTTCTGTGTCTCCCGCTGTGTCCTGCTCTGTTCCCCACTGTGTCTCCCGTTTTGTCCCCGCTGTGTCCCGTTGTGTCCCGCTGTGTCCCCCACTGTGTCCCGTTGTGTCAACAGCTGTGTACCCCGCTGTGTCCCTGCTATATCGACGCTGTGTCTCGCTGGGTCCTGCTGTGTCTCTCTCTGTGTTCCTCACTGTGTCCCGCTGTGTCCCCCGCTGTGTCACTCGCTGTGTCCCCCGCTGTGTCCCGCTGTGTCCGGCTGTGTCCCTCGCTGTGTCCCCCGCTGTGTCCCCGCAGTGTCAGCGCTGTGTCCCGCTGTGTCCTCGCTGTGTCCCCCGCTGTCTCCCGCTGTGTCCCCCGCTGTGTCCCGCTGTGTCCCCCGCTGTGCCCTGCAGTGTCCCGCTCTGTCCCGCTGTGTCCGCGCTGTGTCCCCGCTGTGTCCCCCGCTGTCTCCAGCTCTGTCCCCTGCTGTGTCTCACGCTTTGTCCCCGCCGTGTCCCACTGGGTCCCGCTGTGTCCCCCGCAGTGTCCTTGATGTGTCCCCGCTGTGTCCCGCTGGGTCCCGCAGTGTCCCCAGCTGAGTCCCGTTGTGTCACCGCTGTGTCCCGCTGTGTCCCCGCTCTATCGACGCTGTGTCCCGCTGGGTCCCGCTGTGTCCTCTCTTTGTTCCCCGCTGTGTCCCGCTGTGTCCCCCGCTGTGTCTCTCGCTGTGTCCCGCTGTGTCCCCGGCTGTGTCCCCCGGTGAGTCGCCGCTGTGTCCCCGCTTTGTCCCGCTGTGTCCCGCTGTGTCCCCCACTGTGTCCCGTGGTGTCAACAGCTGTGTACCCCGCTGTGTCCCGCTGTGTACCCGCTGTATCGACGCTGTGTCCCGCTGGGTCCTGCTGTGTCTCTCTCTGTGTTCCCCACTGTGTCCCGCTCTGTCTCCCGCTGTGTCCCTTGCTGTGTCCCCCGCTGTGTCCCGCTGGGTCCCCCGCTGTGTCCTTGCTGTGTCCCCGCTGGGTCCCGCTGGGGCCCACAGTGTCCCCCGCTGAGACCGGTTGTTTCACCGCTGTGTCCCGCTGTGTCCCCACTCTATCGACGCTGTGTCCCGCTGGGTCCCGCTGGGTCCTCTCTTTGTCCCCCGCTGTGTCCTGCTGTGTCCCGCTGTGTCCTGCTGGGTCCCGCAGTGTTCTCGCTGTGTTCCCCGCTGTGTCCCGGTGTCCCCGCAGGTTCACCGCTGTTTCACGCTGTGTCCCGCTGTGTTCTGTGGTGTCCCACTTTGTCCCTCGCTGTGGCCCCCCTGAGCCACCTCTGTGTCCCCGCTGTGTCCCGCTGTGTCCTCGCTGTGTCCGCCTCTGTCTCCTACTCTGTCCACTGCTGTGTCTCACGCTTTGTCCCCGCTGGGTCCCGCTGTGTCCCGCTCTGTCCCTCAATGTGTCCCCCGCTGAGTCCTCTATGTGTCGCCACTGTGTCCCGCTGTGTCCTCGCTGTGTCCCCTGCTATCTCCCGCTTTGTCCCACGATGTATCCCGCTGTGTCCCGCTGTGTCCTCGCTGTGTCCCCGGCTGTGTCCTGCTGTGTTCCCGCTGTGTCCCAAGCTGTGTCCCGCTGTGTCCCGCTGTGTGCCCCGCTGTGTCCTGCTGTGTGCCACTGTGTCCCCGCTGTGTCCGCCATTGTGTCCCGCTGTGTCTACTGCTTTGTCCCCACTGTGTCCCTCTGTGTCCAGCTGTGTCCTTGCTGTGTCCCACGCTGTGTTCCGCTGTGGCCTCGCTTTTTTCCCCGCTGTGTCCCGCTGTGTGCCCCTCTGTGTCCCCCGCTGTGTCTCACTGTGTCCCCCGCTGTGTCCATGCTCTTTCCCCTCTGTGCCCCGCTGTGTCCCGCTGTGTACTGCTGTGTGCCCCGCTGAGTCCCGCTGTGTCCCAATGTGTCCTCGCTCTGTCCCCCGCTGTGTACCTCTGTGTCCTTCCTGTGTCCCACGCTGTGTCCCACTGTGTCCCCGCTGTGTCCCCCGCTATGTCCCGCTTTGTCCCCCGCTGTGTCCCGCTCTGTCCTTGCTGTGTCCCCCACTGTGTGCCGCTGTGTCCTCGCTGTTTCCCCGCTGTGTCCCTGCTGTGTCCCTCTGTGTACCCCGCTGTGTCCAGCTTTGTACCCGCTGTGTCTCGCTGTGTCCCTCGCTCTGTCCCACACTTGTCCCGCAGTGTCCCCCGCTGTGTCCCGCTGTGTCCCCCGCTGTGTCCCACTGTGTCCCCCGCTGAGTCCCCGCTGTGTCACCGCTGTGTCCCGCTGTTCCTCGC
>NW_012301113.1:0-3405 GCF_000151885.1 Dipodomys ordii | reverse complement strand
CAAAGCAGAAGGAGAAGCAGAAAGAGAAGCAGGAGAAGCAGAAGAAGCATTATTGTCAGGAGAAGCAGAAGCAGAAGAAAAAGAAGAAGAAGGAGAAGCAGAAGCAGAGGGAGAAGGAGAAGATGTAGAAGCAGAAGGAGAAGCAGAAGGAAAAGCAGAAGAACGAGAAGGAGAAGGAGAAACAGAAGGAGAAGCAGAAGGAGAGGCAGAGGGAGAAGTCGAAGGAGATAGGAAAAGTAGAAGAAGCAGAAGCAAAAGGTGAACCAAAAGAAGCAGGAGAAGCAGAAGCAGAAGAAGAAGCATAAGAACAAGCACAAGCAGGAGGAGATGCAGAAGGAGAAGCAGGAGAAGCAGAAAAAGCAGAAGCTGAAGGAGAAGGAGAAGTAGGAGAAGGAGAAGGAGAAGGAGGAGAAGCAGAAGCAGAAGGAGAAGCAGAAGCAGAATGAGTAGCAGAAAGAGAAGCAGGAGAAGCACAAGAAGCAGAAGCAGGAGAACCCGAAAGAGAAGAAGAAGAAGAAGCAGAAACAGAAGCAGGAGAAGCTAAGAAGCAGAAGCAACTGAAGCAGAAGCAAAAGAAACAGAAGAAGCATAAGTAGCAGAAGCAAAAGCAGAAGTAGAAGCAGAAGAACGAGAAGGAGAAAGAGAAATATAAGGAGAAGCAGAAGGAGAAGCAGAAGGAGAAGCAGAAGTAGGAGAAGGAGAAGGAAGAGCAGCAGAAGCAATAGGAGAAGCAGAAGGAGAAGCAGAAGCAGAAAGAGAAGCAGTAGAAGCAGAAGAAGCAGGAAAAGCAGAAGCAAAAGAAAGAGAAGAAGAAGAAGAAGAAGAAGAAGAAGAAGAAGAAGAAGAAGAAGAAGAAGAAAAAGAAGAAGGAGAACGAGAAGGAGAAGGAGAAGAAGAAGAAGAAGAAGAAGAAGAAGGAGCAAAAGGAGAAGGAGAAGCAGGAGAAGCAGAAGCAGAAGAGGAAGAAGCAGAAGGAGAAGCAGAAGGAGAAGCAGAAAGAGAAGCAGGAGCAGCAGAAGAAGCAGAAGCAGGAGAAGCAGAAGCAGAACTAAAAGAAGAAGCAGGAGAAGCAGAACAGAGGGAGAAGGAGAAGATGTAGAAGCAGAAGGAGAAGCAGAAAGAAAAGCAGAAGAACGAGAAGGAGAAGGAGAAACAGAAGGAGAAGCAGAAGGAGAGGCAGAGGGAGAAGCCGAAGGAGAAGCAGGAAAAGCAGAAGAAGCAGAAGCAAAAGGTGAACCAAAAGAAGCCGGAGAAGCAGAAGAAGAAGCACAAGAACAAGCACAAGCAGAAGGAGATGCAGAAGGAGAAGCAGAAGAATCAGAAGCTGAAGGAGAAGCAGAAGTAGGAGAAGGAGAAGGAGAAGGAGGAGAAGCAGAAACAGAAGGAGAAGCAGAAGCAGAATGAGTAGCAGAAAGAGAAGCAGGAGAAGCACAAGAAGCAGAAGCAGGAGAACCCGAAAGAGAAGAAGAAGAAGAAGCAGAAGCAGGAGAAGCTAAGAAGCAGAAGCAACTGAAGCAGAAACAAAAGAAACAGAAGAAGCATAAGTAGCAGAAGCAAAAGCAGAAGAACGAGAAGGAGAGAGAGAAATATAAGGAGAAGCAGAAGGAGAAGCAGAAGCAGAAGGAGAAGCAGAAGTAGGAGAAGGAGAAGGAAGAGAAGCAGAAGCAATAGGAGAAGCAGAAGGAGATACAGAAGCAGAATGAGAAGCAGAAAGAGAAGCAGAAGAAGCCGGAAAAGCAGAAGCAGAAGAAAGAGAAGAAGAAGAAGAGCAGAAGCAGAAGTAGAAACAGAAGCAGAAGGAGAAGGAGAAAGAGTAGCAGGAGAAGCAGAAGAAGCAGAAGCAGGAGAAGGAGAAGAAGCAGAAAAAGCAGAAGCAGAACCTGAACCAGAAGGAGAAGCAGGAGAAGCAGAAGAAGAAGAAGCAGAAGCAGAATGAAAAGCAGAAGAAGGAGAAATTGAAACAGAAGAAGTTGCAGAAGGAGAAACAGAAGCAGAAGGAGAAGCAGCAGTAGGAGTAGAAGGAGAAGCAGAAGGATAATCATAAAGAGAAACAGAAGGAGAAGAAGGAGAAGCAGAAGCGGGAGAAGCAGAAGGAGAAGAAATAGAAGAAGGAGAAGAAGCAGAAGCAGAAGGAGAAGCAGAAACAGAAGGAGATGCAGAAATAGAAGCAGAAGAAGCCGAAGAAGCAGAAGAAGAACCTGAAGCAGAAGGAGAAGCAGAAGAAGCAGAATCTGGAGAAGAAGGACAACCAGAAGGAGAAGCAGAAGCAGAAAGAGAAGCAAAAGCAGAAGGAGAAGCAGAAGAAACAGAAGAAGCAGAAGCAGTAGCAGAAGAAGCTGAAGATGCAGAAGCAGAAGGAGAAGCAGAAGGAAAAGAAGAAGAACAAGAAGGAGAAGGAGAAACAGAAGGAGAAGCAGAAGGAGAAGCAGAAGGAGAAGCAGGAAAAGCAGAAGAAGCAGTAGCAGACGGAGAAGGAGAAGCAGAAGTAGAAGAAGAAGCATAAGGACAAGCACAAGCAGAAGGAGATGCAGAAGGAGAAGCAGGAGAAGCAGAAGAAGCAGAAACAGAAGGAGTAGAAGAAGAAGCAGAAGAAGCAGAAGCAGAAGCAGAAAGAGAAGCAGAAGAAGAGAAGCAGAACGAGAAGCAGGAGAAGCAGAAGAAGAAGAAACAGAAGAAGGAGAAGTAGCAGAAGCAGAAGGTGAATCAGAAAGAGACGCAGAAACAGAAGGAGAAGCAGAAAGAGAAGGAGGGGAAGCAGAAGATGCAGAAGCATAAGAATCCGAAGAAGCAGAAGCAGAACCTGAAGCAGGATTAGTAGAAGAAGCAGAATCTGGAGAAGCAGAAGGAGAAGCAGAAGCAGAAAGAGAATCAAAATAAGAAGTAGAAGCAGAAGAAACAGAAGAAGCAGAAGCAGTAGTCGTTGTAGCAGAAGCAGAAGGAGAAGCAGTAGGAAAAGCAGAAGAACGAGAAGGAGAAGGAGAAGCAGAAGGAGAATCAGAAGGAGAAGCAGAAGAAGGAGAAGGTGAAGCAGAAGCAGAAGAAGCAGCAGAAGCAGAAGAAGATGCAGAAGGAGAAGCAGGAGAAGCAGAAGAAGCAGAAGCAGAAGAAGAAGCAGAAGTAGGAGAAAGAGAAGGAGAAGGAAGGGCAGCAGAAGCAATAGGAGACGCAGAAGGAGAAGCAGAAGAATGAGAAGAAGAAAGAGAAGCAGGAGAAGCACAAATGTAGAAGCAGGAGAAGCAGAAACAGAAGATACAGAAGAAGAAGAAGAAGAAGAAGAAGAAGAAGAAGAAGAAGATTGATGAAGAAGATGATGATGATGAAGAAGAAGAAGGAGTCGTTCTGTTTTTCTCCTTTTGCTTCTGCTTCCCCCTTCTTCTGTCCCCTGCTCGTCTGGTGTCTTTTTCG
>NW_012301112.1:0-3405 GCF_000151885.1 Dipodomys ordii | reverse complement strand
CTGTCCCCAGCTGTCCCCCGCTGTTTCCCCCGCTGTGTCCCACTGTGTCCCGCGTGTCCCGCTGTTGCGCCCGTTTTGCCCCTCTGTGCCCCTGCAGTGTCCCCGCTGTGTCCCACTGTGTCACACTGTGTCCCGTGTTGTCCTGCTTCGGCCCCCGCTGTGACCTCGCTGTGTTTCTCTCTGTGTCCCGCTGTGTACCCTTCTGTGTCCTCCGCTGTGTCCCGCTGTGTACCCCGCTGTGTCCAGCTGTGTCCTCGCAGTGTCCCCTGCTGTCTCCTGCTTTGTCCCACGCTGTGTCCCGCTGTGACCGGCTGTGTCCTCGCTGTGTCCCCCGCTGTGTCCCGTTGTGTCCCGCTGTGTCCCCGCTGTGTCCCGCTGTGTTCCGTTGTGTCCCGCTGTTTCCTTGCTGTGTCCCACGCTGTGTCCCGCTGTGTCCACTGCTGTGTCCCGCTGTGTTCCCGCTGTGTCCCCCTGTGTCCCCCACTGTGTCCCGCTGTGTCCCGCTGTGTCCTTGCTGTGACCCGCTCTGTGCCCTCTGTATCGACGCTTTGTCCCGCTCTGTCCCGCTGTGTCCGCGCTGTGTTCCCCGCTGTGTCCCGCTGTGAACCCCTCTGTTTCCCCTGCTGTGTCCCGCTTTGTGCCCCGCTGTGACCTGCTGTGTCCCGCTGTGTCCCCCACTGTGTCCCTGCTGTCTCCCCGCTGTGTCACACTGTGTCCTGCTGTGTACTGCTGTGTCTCCCGCTGAGTTCCTCTGTGTCCCGCTGTGGCCCAATGTGTCCTCGCTGTGTCAGGCTCTGTCCTGCTCTGTCCCCGCTGTGTCCCGCTGTGTCCCGCTGTGTCCCCACTGTGTGCCCGCTGTGTCCCTCTGTGTACCCTGTTGTGTCCAGCGGTGTCCCTGCTGTGTCCCGCTGTGTCACCTCTCTGTCCTCTGCTGTCCCCCCTGTGTCCCCCGCTGTGTCCCGCTGTGTCCCGCTGTGTCCTTCTGTGTCACACTGTGTCCCTTGTTGTCCCGCTTTGTCCCCCGCTGTGACCTCGTTGTGTTTCCCGCTGTGTCCCGCTGTGTACCACTCTGTGACCCCGCTGTGTACTGCTCTGTACCCCGCTGTGTCCCTCTATGTTCCCGCAGTCTACCCGCTGTGTCCCGCTGTGTCCTCGCTGTGTCCACTGCTGTGACCCGAGCTGTGTACCCCGCTGTGTCCCGCTGTGTCTCCGCTGTATCGACGCTGTGTCCTGCTGGGTCCCGCTGTGTCCTCGCTGTGTTCCCCGTTGTGTCCCGCTGTGTACCCCGCTGTGTCCCCCGCTGTGTCCCTGCTGTGTCCCTGCTGTGTCCCCACTGTGTCCCGCTGTGTCCCGCTTTGTCCTCACTGTGTCCCAAGCTGTGTTCCGCTGTGTCTCCCGCTGTGTCCCGATGTGTCCCGCTGTGTCCCTGCTGTGTCCCGCTGTGTCCCCCGCTGTGTCCCGCTGTGTCCCTGCTGTGTCCCGCTGTGTCCCCCGCTGTGTCCCGCTGTGTCCCTGCTGTGACCCGCTCTGTCCCCGCTGTATTGACGCTGTGTCCCGGTGTGTCCCGCTGTGTCTGCGCTGTGTTTCCGGCTGTGTCCCGCTGTGTACCCCTCTGTGTCCCCCGCTGTGTCCCTCTGTGTCCCCTCTCTGTCCCCTGCTGGTCCCCGCTGTGTCCCCCGCTGTGTCTCGCTGTGTCGCCCGCTTTGTCTCGCTGTGCCCCTGCAGTGTCCCTGCTGTGTCCCACTGTGTCACACTGTGTCCCATGTTATCCCGCTTTGTCCCCCGCTGTGACCTCGCAGTGTTTCCCGCTGTGTCCTCGCTGTGTTCCCCGCTGTGTCCCGCTGTGTCCACCGTTTTGTCCACCGCTGTGTCCCGCTGTGTCCCCCGCTGTGTCCCACTGTGTCCGACTGTGTTCCGCTCTGTCCCCGCTGTGTCCCTCTGTGTCCCCGCTGTGTGTCCGCTGTGTCCCGCTGTGTACCCCGCTGTGTCCAGCTGTGTCCTTTTGTGTCACGCTGTTTCCCCGCTGTGTCCCTGCTGTGTCCCTCTGTGTACCCCGCTGTGTCCAGCTTTGTCCCCGCTGTGTCTCGCTGTGTCCCACACTCTGTCCGACACTGTGTCCCGCAGTGTCCCGCGCTGTGTCCCGCTGTGTCCTCCGCTGTGTCCCGCTGTGTCCCCCGCTGAGTCCCCACTGTGTCACGGCTGTGTCCCGCTGTTTCCTCGCTGTGTCCCCTGCTGTCTCCCAATCTGTCCCCCGCTGTGTCTCACGCTTTGTCCCCGCTGTGTCCCACTGTGTCCCGCTGTGTCCGGCTGTGCCCCCACTGTGTCCCGTTGTGTCCACAGTGTGTACCACGCTGTGTAACGCAGTGTGCCCGCTGTGTTCTGCTTTGGCCTCACTGTTTTCCCCGCTGTGTACCCCTCTGTGTCCCCCACTGTTTCCCGCTGTGTCCCCCGCTGTTTCCCTGCTGTGTCTCCGCTGTGTCCCGCTGTGTCCCGCTGTGTAATGCTGTGTCCCCTGCTGAGTCCCGCTGTGTCCCCGCTGTGTCCCAATGTGTCCTCGCTCTGTCCCCCGCTGTGTACCGTTGTGTCCTTCCTTTGTCCCCCGCTGTGTCCCGCTGTGTCCCGCTGTGGCCCCCGCTGTGGCCACCGCTATGTCCGGCTGTGTCCACCGCTGTGTCCCGCTCTGTCCTTGCTGTGTCCCCCACTGTGTGCCGCTGTGTCCTCGCTGTGTCCCCTGCTATGTCCCGCTGTGTCCTTTTGTGTCACGCTGTTTCCCTGCTGTGTCCCTGCAGTGTCCCTCTGTGTACCCTGCTGTGTCCAACTTTGTCCCCGCTGTGTCTCGTTGTGTCCCACAATCTGTCCCACACTGTGTCCCGCAGTGTCCCCCGCTGTGTCCCGCTGTGTCCCCCGCTGTGTCCCGCTGTGTCCCCCACTGAGTCCCCACTGTGTCCCTGCTGTGTCCCCGCTGTGTCCTGCTGGGTCACACTGTGTCCTCGCTGTATCCCCCGCTGTGTCCCGTTGTGTCCCGAGCTATGTACCCCGCTGTGTCCCGCTGTATCGACGCTGTGTCCCACTGGGTCCCGCTGTTTCCTTCCTGTGTTCCCTGCTCTGGCCCGCTCTGGCCCGCTGTGTCCCCGCTGTGTGCCCGCTGTGTCCCGCTGTGTACTCCGTTGTGTCCAGCTGTATCACCTCTGTGTCTCTCTTTGGCCCCTCTCTGTCTCCGCTGTCCCCCGCTGTGTCCCCCGCTGTGTCCCGCTGTGTCCCGCTGTGTCCCCCGCTTTGTCCCGCTGAGTCCCCTCTGTGTCGCCGCTGTGTCCCGCTGTGTCCTCGCTGTGTCCCCCGCTGTCTGCCGCTTTGTCCCCACTGTGTCCCAAGCTGTGTCCCGCTGTGTCCCGCTGTGTACCCCGC
>NW_012301111.1:0-3405 GCF_000151885.1 Dipodomys ordii | reverse complement strand
GATGAAGAAGAAGAAGAAGAAGATGAAGATGAATTTTTTATGAAGAAGATTAAGAAGATGAAGAATATTAATAAGTAGATTAGGAATAAGATGAGGAAGCAGCAGCATATGGAGAAGCATAAGGAGAAGCAGTAGATGCAGTGAGAAGCAGAAGATATAGATTAAGCAAAAGAAGCAGAAGCAGAAGCAGTGGGAGAAGCAGAAGAAGGAGAAGGAGAAGGAGCAGCAGAAGGAGAAGCAGAAGCAGAAAGAGAAGCAGAAACAGAAGGAGAACAAAAGGAGAAGCAGGAGAATCAGAAGAAGCAGAAGTAGAAACAGAAAGAGAAGTAGAAGAAGGAGAAGCAGAAGTAGAATCAGAAGAAACAGAAGAAGAAGAAGAAGAAGAAGAAACAGAAGCAAAAGAAACAGAAGAAGGAGAAGAGCAGAAGCAGAAGCAGAAGGAAAAGCAGAAGCAGAAGGAGAAGCAGAAAGAGAAGCAGGAGAAGCTGAAGAAGCAGGAGAAGCAGAAGCAGAAGAAACAGGAGAAGCCGAAGAAGCAGAAGCAGAATCTGAAGCAGAAGGAGAAACAGAAGAAGCACAATGTGAAGCAGAAGCAGAAGAAACAGAAATAGTAGAATAAGCAGAAGCAGAAGCACCAGGAGAAGCAGAAGAAGAAGAAGGAGAAGGCGAAAGAGAAGGATTAGGAGTAGGAGAAGCAAAAGGATAAGCAGAACCAGAAAGAGATGCAGAAGGAGAAGCAGCACGAGAAGTAGGGGTAGCAGGAGAAGAAGAAGCAGGAGAAGCAGAAGAAACAGAAGGCGCAGAGGCAGAAGGAGAAGCAGAAGGAGAAATTGAAGCAGAAGCAGAAGCAGAAGGAGAAGCAGAAGCAGAAGAAGAAGCAGAAGAAGGAGAAGGAAAAGGAGAAGGAGAAAGAGAAGCAGAAAGAGAAGCAGAACGAGAAGCAGGAGAAGCAGAAGCTGGAGAAGCCGAAGCAGAAGAAACAGAAGAAGGGGAAGAAGCAGAAGCAGAAGGAGAAGCAGAAACAGAAGGAAAAGCAGAAAGAGAAGCAGGAGAAGCAGAACAAGCAGAATCTGGAAAAACAGAAGGAGAAGCAGAAGCAGAAAGAGAAGCAAAAGCAGAAGGAGAAGCAGAAGAAACAGAAGAACCAGAGGCAGTAGCAGAAGAAGCAGAAGGTTCAGAAGCAGAAGGAGAAGCAGAAGGAAAAGCAGAAGAACTAGAAGGAGAAGGAGAAGGAGAAACAGGAGTAGAAGCAGAAAGAGAAGCAGAAGAAGGAGCAGTAGAAGGAAAAGCGGCAGGAGAAACAGAAAGAGCAGCAGAATGAGAAGCAGGAAATGCAGAAACAGGAGAAGAAAAAGCAGAAGAAACAGGAGAAGGACAAGAAGCAGAAGCAGAAGGAGAAGCAGAAAGAGAAGGAGGGGAGGCAGAAGAAGCAGAAGCAGGAGAAGCAGAAGCATAAGAATCCGAAGAAGCAGAAGAAGAACCTGAAACAGAAGGAGAAGCAGAAAAAAAAGCAGGAGAAGCAGAAGCAGAAAGAGAATTAGAAGCTGAAGAAGCAGAACCAGAAGAAGAAGCAGTAGAAGCATAAGAAGCAGAAGCAGGAGAAGCATAAGCAGAAGAAAAAGAAGAAGCATAAGAAGCAGAAATAGAAGCAGAGGGAGAAACAGAAGAAGGAGAAGGAGCAGCAGAAGGTGAAGCAGAAGGAGATGCAGAAGCAGAAAGAGAAGCAGAAACAGAAGGAGAAGTTGGAGAATCAGAAGAAGCAGAAGCAGAAAGAGAAGCAAAAGAGGGAGAAGGAGAAGCAGAAGCAGAAGGACAATCAGGAGAAGCAGAAGAAGCAGAAGAGGGAGAAGCAGAAGAAGAAGAAGAAGAAACAGAAGAAGGAGAAGGAGCAGAAGGAGAAGCAGAAGCAGAAGGAGAAGCAGAAATAGAAACAGAAGCAGAAGAAGCAGTTGCAGGAGAAGCAGAAGCAGAAGAAACAGAAGAAGCTGAAGAAGCAGAAGGAGAACCTGAAGCAGAAGGAGAAGCAGAAGCATCAGAAGCTGGAAAAGCAGAAGCAGAAGATACAGAACAAGCAGAAGAAGCAGAAGCAGAACGAGAAGCAGAAGAATAAGAAGGAGAAAGAGAAGGATTAGGAGTAGGAGGAGCAGAAGCAGAATTAGAAGCTGAAAGAGAAGCAGAAGGAGAAGCAGAAGGAGAAACAGAAGAAGCAGAAGCAGGAGAAGCAGAAGCAGAAGCAGAATGAGAAGCACAAGAAGGAGAAATTGAAGGAGAAGGAGAATGAGACGGAGAAACAGAATGAGAAGTAGGAGAAGCAGAAGAAGGAGTAGCAGGAGAAGCAGAAGCAGAAGAAACAGAAGAAGGAGAAGAGCAGAAGCAGAAAGAAAACAGAAGCAGAAGGAGAAGCAGAAGAAGCAGAAGCTGAAGCAGAAGAAACTGAAAAAGCAGAAAAAGAAGAAGAAGCAGAAGAAGAAGAAGCAGGAAAAGCAGAAGAAGAAGAAGGAGAAGGAGAAAGAGAAGGATTAGGAGTAGGAGAAACAGACGGATAAGCAGAAGCAGAAAGAGAAGGAGAAGGAGAAGGAGAAGCAGGAGAAGCAGAAGAAGAAGAAGCAGGAGAAGCAGAAGCAGAATGAAAAGCAGAAGAAGGAGAAATTAAAACAGAAGAAGATGCAGAAGGAGAAGCAGAAGCGGAAGCAGAAGCAGAAGGAGAAGCAGAAGAAGGAGAAGGAGAAGGAGAAGCAGAAGGATAAGAATAAAGAGAAAGAGAAGGAGAAGCAGGAGAAGCAGGAGTAGCATAAGCAGAAGAAATAGAAGAAGGAGAAGAAGCAGAAACAGAAAGAGAAGCAGAAACAGAAGGAGAAGCAGAAATAGAAGCAGAAGAAGCCGAAGAAGCAGAAACAGAACCTGAAGCGGAAGGAGAAGCAGAAGAAGCAGAATCTGGAGAAGAAGAAGGAGAACCAGAAGGAGAAGCAGAAGCAGAAAGAGAAGCAAAAGCAGAAGGAGAAGCAGAAGAAACAGAAGAAGCAGAAGCAGTAGCAGAAGAAGCTGAAGATGCAGAAGCAGAAAGAGAAGCAGAAGGAATAGCAGAAGAACGAGAAGGAGAAGGAGAAACAGAAGGAGAGGAAGAAGGAGAAGCAGAAGGAGAATCAGGAAAGGCAGAAGAAGCAGAATCAGACGGAGAAGCAGAAGAAGGAGAAGGAGAAGCAGAAGCAGAAGAAGAAGCAGACGAAAAGCACAAGCAGAAGGAGATGCAGAAGGAGAAGCAGGAGAAGCAGAAGAAGCAGAAGCAGAAGGAGAGAAGAAGTAGAAGAAGCAGAATCAGAAGCAGCACAAGCAGAAGTAGAAAGAGAAGCCGACGAAGAGAAGCAGAACGAGAAGCAGGAGAAGCAGAAGAAGCAGAAGCGTGAT
>NW_012301110.1:0-3405 GCF_000151885.1 Dipodomys ordii | reverse complement strand
CAGAAGGAGAAGCAGAAACAGAAGGAAAAGCAGAAAGAGAAGCAGGAGAATCAGAAGAAGAAGCAGCAGAAGAAGGAGAAGCAGAAGAAGCCGAAAAAGAAAAAGCAGAACCTGAAGCAGAAGGAGAAGCAGGAGAAGCAGAAGAAGCAGAATCTGGAGAAGCAGAAGGAGAAGCAGAAGCAGAAAGAGAAGCAAAAGCAGAAGGAGAAGCAGAAGAAACAGAAGAAGCAGAGGCAGTATCAGAAGAAGCAGAAGATTCAGAAGCAGAAGGAGAAGCAGAAGGAAAAGCAGAAGATCTAGAAGGAGAAGGAGAAGGAGAAACAGGAGTAGAAGCAGAAAGAGAAGCAGAAGAAGGAGCAGTAGAAGGAAAAGCAGCAGGAGAAATAGAAAGAGCAGCAGAAGGAGAAGCAGGAAATGCAGAAACAGGAGAAGAACAAGCAGAAGAAACAGGAGAAGGACAAGAAGCAGAAGCAGAAGGAGAAGCAGAAAGAGAAGGAGGGGAAGCAGAAGAAGCAGAAGCAGGAGAAGCAGAAGCATAAGAATCCGAAGAAGCAGAAGCAGAACCTGAAGCAGAAGGAGAAGCAGGAGAAGCAGAAGAAGCAGAATCTGGAGAAGCAGAATGAGAAGCAGAAGGAGAAGCAGAAGCAGAAAGAGAATCAAAAGCAGAAGGAGAAGCAGAAGAAACAGAAGAAGTAGAAGCAGTTGTAGCAGGAGCAGATCGAGAAGCAGAAGGAAAAGCAGAAGAACAAGAAGGAGAAGGAGAAACAGAAGGAGAAGCAGAAGGAGAAGCAGAAAGAGAAGCAGGTAAAGCAGAAGAAGAAGCAGAAGGAGAATCAGAAGGAGAAGCAGAAGAAGGAGAAGGAGAAGCAGAAGCAGAAGAAGATGCAGAAGGAGAAGCAGAAGAAGCAGAAACAGAAGGAGAAGCAGGAAAAGCAGAAGAAGCAGAAGCAAAAGGTGAAGCAATAGAAGGAGAAGGAGAAGCAGAGGTAGAAGAAGAAGCATAAGGACAAGCACAAGCAGAAGGAGATGCAGAAGGAGAAGCAGGAGAAGCAGAAGAAGCAGAAGCTGAAGGAGAAGCAGAAGTAGGAGAAGGAGAAGGAGGAGAAGCAGAAGCAGAAGGAGAAGCAGAAGCAGAATGAGAAGCAGAAAGAGAAGCAGGAGGAGGACAAGAAGCAGAAGCAGGAGAAGCCGAAAGAGAAGAAGCAGAAACAGAAGCAGAAGGAGAAGCAGATGCAGAAGGAGAAGCAGCAGAAGAAGTAGAACCAGAAATCCAGGCACGAGAAACAGAAGAAGCAGAAGCAGAAGGAGAAGCAAAAAGAGAAGCAGAAGGAGAAGTAGAAAAAGCAGCAGAAGAAGCAGAAAAAGAAGCAGGAGAAGCAGAAGCAGATAGAGAAGTAGAAGCAGAAGAAGCAGATAAGCAGATGAAGAAGCAGTAGAAGCATAAGAAGCAGATGCAGGAGAAGCAGAATCAGAAGAATAAGAAGAAGCATAAGGAAGCAGAAGCAGAGGGAGAAACAGAAGAAGGAGATGGAGCAGCAGAAGGTGAAGCAGAAGGAGATGCAGAAGCAGAAAGAGAAGCAGAAATAGAAGGAGAAGAAGAAGAAGAAGTTGGAGAATCAGAAGAAGCAGAAGCAGAAAGAGAAGCAGAAGAAGGAGAAGGAGAAGCAGAAGGAGAAGGACAAGCAGGAGAAGCAGAAGAAGCAGAAGCGGGAGAAGCAGAAGAAGAAGAAGAAGAAACAGAAGAAGGAGAAGCAGAAGGAGAAGCAGAAGCAGAAGGAGAAGCAGAAAGAGAAGCAGAAGAAGCAGTAGCAGGAGAAGCAGAAACAGAAGAAACAGAAGAAGCCGAAGAATCAGAAGGAGAACCTGAAGCAGAAGGAGAAGCAGAAGCAGCAGAAGCTGGAAAAGCAGAAGCAGAAGAAACCGAACAAGCAGAAGAAGCAGAAGCAGAACGAGAAGCAGAAGAAGAGGGAGAAAGAGAAGGATTACGAGTAGGAGGAGCAGAAGCAGAATAAGAAGCAGAAAGAGAAGCAGAAGGAGAAGCAGAAGGAGAAACAGAATCAGAAGCAGGAGAAGCAGAAGCAGAAAGAGAAGCACAAGAAGGAGGAATTGAAGGAGAAGGAGAAGGAGACGGAGAAGCAGAAGGAGAAGAAGGAGAAGCAGAAGAAGAAGAAGCAGGAGAAGCAGAAACAGAAGAAACAGAAAAAGCAGAAGAAGCAGAAGAAGAAGCAGCAGGAGAAGCAGAAGAAGAAGAAGGAGTAGGAGAAAGAGAAGGATTAGGAGTAGGAGAAACAGAAGAATAAGCAGAAGCAGAAAGAGAAGCAGAAGGAGAAGCAGGAGAAGCAGAAGAAGCAGAAGCAGGAGAAGCAGAAGCAGAATGAAAAGCAGAAGAAGGAGAAATTGAAACAGAAGAAGATGCAGAAGGAGAAGCAGAAGCAGTAGTAGAAGCAGAAGAAGGAGAAGCAGAAGGAGAAGCATAAGGAGAAACAGAAGGAGAAGCAGGAGAAGCAGAAGCAGGAGAAGCAGAATCAAAAGAAATAGAAGAAGGATAAGAAGCAGAAGCAGAAAGAGAAGCAGAAACAGAAGGAGAAGCAGAACCTGAAGCAGAAGAAGCAGAAGCAGAACTGAAACAGAAGGAGAAGCAGAAGAAGCAGAATCTGGAGAAGAAGGAGAAGCAGAAGCAGAAAGAGAAGCAAAAGCAGAAGGAGAAGCAGAAAGAGAAGAAGAAGAAACAGAAGAAGCAGAAGCAGAAGCAGTAGCAGAAGAAGCTGAAGATGCAGAAGCAGATAGAGAATCAGAAGGAATAACAGAATAACGACAAGGAGAAACAGAAGGAGAAGAAGAATGAGAAGCAGAAGGAGAAGCAGGAAAAACAGAAGAAGCAGAAACAGACGGAGAAGCAGAAGAAGGAGAAGCAGAAGCAGAAGAAGAAGCAGAAGGAAAAGCACAAGCAGAAGGAGATGCAGAAGGAGTAGCAGGAGAAGCAGAAGAAGCAGAAGCAGAAGGAGAAGAAGCAGAATCAGAAGAAGCAGAAGGAGAAGTAGAAAGAGAAGCCGACGAAGAGAAGCAGAACGAGAAGCAGGAGAAGCAGAAGAAGAAGAAACAGAAGAAATAGAAGGAGCAGAAGCAGTAGGAAGAGCAGAAGCAGAAGGAGAAGCAGAAAGAGAAGCAGGAAAAGCAGAAGAAGCAGAAGCAGGAGAAGCAGAAGAAACAGGAGAAGGACAAGAAGCAGAAGCAGAAGCAGAAGGAGAAGCAGAAACAGAAGGAGAAGCAGAAAGAAAAGGAGGGGAAGCAGAAGAAGCACAAGCAGGAGAACCAGAAGCATAAGAATCCGAAGAAGCAGAAGCAGAACCTGAAGCAGAAGGAGAAGCAGGAGAAGCAGAAGAAGCAGAATCTGGAGAAGCAGAA